>NC_057796.1:22269518-22520445 GCF_018294505.1 Triticum aestivum
ATTTTGGGTGTCAATTTTGATGAATATATACATCTGTTTTGTGACTCATAAAAAAAAACGTTTCCAAAATTCGAGTGGTTATTCTGTTTGTTGTTTTGCACAATATTTGTCGCTCCAAACTTCCGGTTAGATCTTTCCATTTGAACTAGTTTCACAATAAAAACTATTTGTGGCGGCAAAGAGTTTCGAATCATGTTTCATCCACTGGGAATATCATTCTTTGTGTAAAGTCAACTCGATGAAACGTCAAGATCGTGCACGCGGATTCGTCTACAGTGTGGAAGTACTGACGCGATCTGCTGCACTGGTCCATACGTGACTGCCTCGCCGGTAGGCACGGGGCTAGCGTGATGGCGTTGCCCTGTAGTCAGAACATGGGCGGCTGACCGAATGTGCGTGACTTTGACTGCGATTAATCTGGATACATCATGTTACAGTAGAGCCTTCCTAAGACTGCACAGGCATTATATTAAACAGTAGAACAACTAATTAAGACTGGGGGACTACTCCATTGCCCATGCATTAACTATGTCGTTGATGTTCGTCAGGAGGGCTGCCACATTGTCTTTCATTTGAACGAGTTCTGCGAGAATCTCCTGGCGCTCCGCGATGATGGCGCCCTGTGTGATCAACAAGCCGCAAGACATGGTTAATGTGTGTGCAATGATAATCACAAGGAAAATGCAAAAAAGTGTGCAAGAATTGATTACCTCTGACATGTCCGCCATGACATTCCTCCCATCGAAGTGTTTGGCCACACGGGTGATCCACATGCCTGTGTCGGTCCTGAACAAGCATGTTGTTATGGGTGGGGAGCGGTACAGAGGTTGTTAATCAACAAATCAAGGAGAAACCAATGTGTGACTTACTGTCGCACTGTGGTCGGTGAGGTGACGTGGAACACTTTCTCCCACCTGATGCAGTCAACCTTCCAATTACTGAATAACTTATAAATCAAGGTGAAAAATGCAACGTGCAGCTTGTCAGCGACGGCTCCCAGTAGATCCTTGCGCCGTTGTGTACGATGGATCGAAAATGTTTATTATCTTCCTCTGCATGTCCCAACCGTACAAGCACCATCCGAAATCGAATATTGTCGGCAGGTAAAACTACAGGAAAAACAAATAATGAGTAGCGTGGAAAAAAATGTGGCCCAAGACAGAGCAAGGCATGCGGTCGTTCTGTCGCTCACCATGGTGCACTCCGCGATGTTGAATGACACGTGGGGCCCCGCAAGCTGCGCGCGTACGGATAACAGAGTCCAAGTTTCTTCTCCGGCTAGTGCAGCAGTCTGAGATGAACGACAACAATGACGTGAGAGGAGGGTTTGCGAGCAATTTTCTGTTCTCGCCGTCCAGCATCATAATCAAACCTGCCAGCCCGTCCCACCACCCTTTCTGTTCGTCTGCTGGCGATTGGGAGATGATCAGGCTCTTGGATGGGGCTGGCGTGAGAAAACCTGCACGCTCGCCGCTGGTGGTCTCTTGGTCTATGAAAGGAGAAATGACAAAACCCTAAAAAATGTGTGAGCTGACCACGTGGAGGAAACGCATGCCAAATTTACAGATTTTAGAAAATGATGAGCATACCATGCACGAGTGTTGCTTTCATTTTTTTGGGCGCTGAAGAACCTGATGAGTTGACCATTTTTCCAGACGAGCTTTCTCCTGGAATCATTTATAGCCGTTACTCCGGTGGAAAACTGTGTATAAGGGCATAAACATATATATGGACTCCCCGCAAAAAAAAAAACATATATATGGACGTACCATCGGACTCCGTCATATCCAACTTGCGCCTGTAAATGTTGGTGCAGCGTGGAGACTCGGGATTGGCTGGATTGTTAATGATGCATGGCAGTGTACGTAGGCTACAACATATGCATCCCTCGCCAAGCTCGCTAACAAGTGCGTTCAGAAACGCGGTGTTCTCGGCAAACAAATCAGCCTTAAGACTGTTTGCGATGCTTCTTCATCAGCATCCCGATCCTCGAACTAGCCTGTTTGATTTCCGCGTGAGAGTTATGTACAATAACCATTAGTTCGCCCCGAACCGTGAGTGACGTGCGTACAAATGAAGAAGGATATTTAGGACAGCATCGGCTTACCAGCTGGGGGTAATTGGCCTTTAAGTTTCAACTAGGGGCTGGAGTTGCAGGCGACGGTGGGACCCCGTGTGGCGGCCTGAACGAGATCGGCTGTGCGTTGGAGACGAGTGGGCCAACATGAGGCCGGCTGGAGCCAGGTGTGGCATTGTTGAAACTTGCTAGGCGCCCGGGAAACATGCTGTTGTTGCAGGGCACCGGATCCGGAGGGGTGTCCCATGCGCTCCTGGCGTAGCACACCTGGTCCGCAGAACGAATCTGTTGATTTGCACACAAAAAATATTGGAACGTGCTGCTCCTACTTATAACGGCTACAAATGAAATGGCAATCAAGATAAAAAGACCATTGCTCCGGAGAAGTCTGGAGTCCCTTTATAATGTCCCACGCTGCATTGTACCCGTACTGCGTTTCGTCAAATGCAGATATTCGAGGAAAAATGTTGTGCGGGAGGTTTAGTAATCCAAGATCAAGGTTATCTAGGTAAAAAAACCTACGGCAAAGGAAAATGATCTGTTAAATGCGTCCACGTCGCGTACTTTGTTTAGACGGCAATCATCGAAAGACTGACCTGCAGAAATAAATGGCAGGCATGAAGATACGTGACATCACGTCCTGCCCTGATATCTGCCTTCACTCTTAAGCATGCTGCCATCAGCTCTTCTAACATGTACTCGCACCAGTTGAACTCGGCGACATGATCTACTTGTGCGATTGCACCCCAATACTGTGTGTTCGTGCGATCATGGCTAGGTGATGGGGCTAGCAGGTGACCAACAACAAACGTGACAAAAGCCATTTTGAAAGAGTTAATCTCGCTATCCGAGCTATCTTTGTCTAACGGCCTAGAGATGATTTTCTGGACGGCCGTGAGAAGGTTTTTCCCGTGCTGTCTGATTTGCAAAAAATCTCGCACATGTGTTATGTCTAGTGCCGACGCCCTCTGTATATGCAAACGACCGATTGGCACACCAAAAACCTTGTGCACGTCCGATGCCCTGAAAGACATCTGCCGACCAGGCCGAATGTATATGGTCCTAGATACTTCGTTGACTCCAGACATCAGCCATATACTTAACTTTAAATTCGTCTTAGAAATGATCGGCACGTGCAAAATAACTCCAAACTCCATCTCCTCGACCAGAGATTTCTTGAATGCATCAAGGGAGTCTACCATGGCACGTACTTTTGTGGGAGAGGACCTTGATGTAGGAGAAGGTTGCGTGGACATGACCATGCTGTCGCTCGTCTCCTGTGACTGCATCAACTATTCCATGTGCTGTGTAAGCAAAACAAAAGAGGGAGAAGGCGTTAGCAAGACGCGTCTGGTTCACGAACGATCGGCAAGCTGAAAACAATGGCGGGTGCTCACCGGATCCTACAGCTGGGAGACGCCGGCGACAACGATCGGTTTTTCCTACTTAAAAGTGATAGAAGCGTGTGGTGCTAGCGGTTCGAGTGTGTTGTGGAACCGATGACGATCCCACCCGATTTTATAGAGCCAGCCGTGTGGAGCCCCATCAGTTAATCGATCATGAATTGGGTGCTGGGTGGATTTACGATTTGCAGGGCAGCTGTGGCATTCATTCGACTGCGACGTAGTTATGGTGGTGCCGGCCGAAAATATTTATTGCATGTGTGCTGCATGAGGTGGGTGCGGGGGTGTGGATTTGTCTTAAGTGCATGCGGTTCGTCTGGCTTAATTAAAAACATGCTCGCAAACAAATCCCGTTTAATACATCTAAAGCGGCATACAGGCACGGTGCATACGTGGTACAACTGAATGCATAAGAGAGGACTGCTGAATGCTGAAACTACATCTAATCCAGTACAATACATCTAATCCAGTACAAAAGCTGGAACTACCGACTCCAGTACAAATGCTTGAACTGCTGAATCCAGTACAAATGTTGGAACTACATCTTGTGCGCAGTAGCTCGCAGAACTTCTACTTGCAGTTCTGCCAGATAACAACATGATGCTTCAGAACTTGTGCACGCAGCATATGGCCATTAGCACCATGTTCAGGACGCCCAAGATGAAAATGTTCTTCAACCATGCTTGATTCTGCTCAAGCAGAGTTACATGCCGATACACGGATGCGTGCGAGAGCAGGTGACCCCAGCGGTTGCTGAAGTACTGTATATACTTGTTCTCCCACTTCCAAAACCTGCATCCACCAAACTGAAAAAACACATACCAAACTTGGTTTGAGAGGAGGAGCTGCGGGAGATGGACGGAAAGAATCTCAAAATACTCACTCCATGGCGTTCGCACTTGTAGAAATGCCTCCCTGGGTTCTCCACCGTTCCAGAGACGAACCAGAGCACGTTGCCGGCGTTGCACTCCAGACAGCGGATCAGAGGCAGCGGTGGCATCTGGGTGGAGCAGTGGTGCTACGCCGGCGGGGCGGAGCTGAGCTCGGACTTGGACGAACACATGCTTGCGAGGCAGATGGGAAGAGAGGTGAAACCTTGAGCGGGATGTGAATGTACAAGGGCGGAGACCGTTTAAAAAGGCCGCGGGGGAGCGTCGTGGAGCTAGCCATTGGCGCTGCCATCATGGACGCCCGCGAGCGATTTTAAATGCTTGTGCTGCCTTGTGCCCCATACGCGGGATGTGTCAGCGATGAATACCGAGTGAATACTGAGAGCTATACGAATAAGTGAACTCATAATACAGGCGATGCGTATTAATGTTGCATGAATCTCGCGGCGACGTGGGGTATGGATATCGCCTGCGCGTGATGGCATGTCCACTCGCGATTTATCGCTATAATTAGGGAATATAATGTTACTAAATCATGGGCATCAAAGATGGAAACATATGATACTAATAATTATTGTTATCTATGGAAAAGATAGAAACAAACTCTTTCGAGACATTCCCTCTATCCCCTACTAGTATTTTGCCAGTAATATTTTGTATATATAACCAAAATTCTTAGGTGGTCAAATTAATATATTCTTGGTATACGAGCCCTCCTAGGAGATATACTCTAAATTCTAAAATTGGGAAGAGTTCAAAGTGTTGCCATCTTATTTCTTATCCTCTCCTATAAAAGTACCACCTAGCATAAGCATCCAAAATCACTCGCCCCATCTCACGTATATTGCCACATATCATCAAAACTCAGATACTGGTCATCCAAGACGAGGAAGAATCTACTACTAACCGCGTACAAGATGTGCGAGAAACTGTTGTTCATGGCCATCCTTCTCATCGCTTCCCGTAAGTGTTTGATAAGGGTCAACTCATAAATCTTGGATGAAATTATTTCAAATATCATTCCATGCATATGTGTAGTGGGGGCGGCGACAAAGGTGGTGCAGGGCGAGCTAGTGTGCGATGTGCTGAGGGCGGAGTGCATGGTCAAGTGTTGGCAAGGGACGGGCAAGTGCATGCGTTGCTGCCAGGCCCTAGGCTACATCCACGGTCGCTGCAACCTCGTCCGTGGCGACATATGCTACTGCTGCAACGATGACGGTGCACCTTCCTCCCTGCCCGCACAAGAGCGCCACAGACGGCTTCCATAGATCCACCTTCTCCTCACTTTCTTTATGTATGATGGATGGAGCAAACTGACTCGTGGACGTCGTATGTGGTCAAGTTCTCAACAAATGGATCCAGTCTGTCTTTTAACATTATGCAAATTTCGAATTGTGTGACATTAACTTTTATTTTTATAAATGTCTCATAGAATTTTTGTTGTGCTGGAAGAGAGAACGAAGAAATAAAATGGCTCCTTCCACAACTCCCATTTTATATTTCATGGTCAACCACATTTCAATCTTCCAACGCGCTCACCCCAAACGTCTTGTATTTGGGGGGGGGGGGGGGGGGGGGGGGGGCAACACCATGTGGTTCTCACTACAGTTTTGAATGTGCGGAGAGACGAAGAGTTAGGAATAGTTCACCTCTTGCCCTTCCTCCTCCTCCTTCGCGTCCATATTTTCATATGTAATTGTGGTAAAGATGCAATGTTGGCAACACCATGTGGTTCTCACTACAGTTTTGAATGTGCAGAGAGACGAAGAGTTAGGAATAGTTCACCTCTTTCCCTTCCTCCTCCTCCTTCGCGTCCATATTTTCATATGTAATTGTGGTAAAGATGCAATGTTTCGTGAGACTCAACTTGGGAAACGGGAGAAATCAAACACTAAACAAAACCCAAAATAAAATTAACCAAATTCTGCGTTTTTCCTGTTGGTAACACAAAATTCGGTTTCTGGTATTAGCTAAACGAATTACCATTTGTTAATTCAGCTCTAAGCCAAGGTTAACCAAAAAATCAAAGTACTATCACCACCATAATGTTAAGGCACGTTGATTTGATAAAGGCCCAAGTCATGAAAGCCCACATGCTGCGCTCGATGAACTGTCTGATGGCATGCCCAAGTTCCCCAACATGGCCCCTATATGACGCTTAATGCATCAAAGCATGTGGGAGCCCCTGTTTGTCGACCTGTGCGGCAGGAAACGCGCACCCCTCTCTCCCCACACAAGCTTTTTGGGCCGGCCCATGTGCGGGGAAGTCCCAACTCTTTTTTTCCTTTCCTTGTTTTGTTTTTCTTTGCTTCATTAAAATTGTTCAGGATTTCAAACCAATTCATATTTCAAAAACTTCATGAATTAAAAAAAATGCTCTCTAATTCAAAAAAGTTTGTGAGTTCAATAATTTTCTTCTTAAATTTGAAAAATGTTCATGATTTCAAAATTGTTTTTAGTTTTTAGGTACAATAGGGGTGCATACATAATACATGCGAAGCAAATTAACATCTCCGGTTCATGGTATATATTTTACTGGCTATCTTACCTCTGCCACACCCAGGCGCTTAATTACTTGGGAGGCTTAAAGTAGGCATAGACAGCGAAGAATGTCTGCAGCACGGTCAAGGCTAGCAGGAGCACGGCCGCAAACACCGACATGGTCACCCAGGGATTGTTGAAGTAGTTGCGCACAAGCGCGGCACGCCACTTGTGCCGCCTGAGGTTCCTGTACCTGTTCACGTCGTCCATCAGGCCGAGCAGGTAGTTGTCGGCCGACCAGTGCACCTGCCCGACGACGTCGCTGAAGAATCGCCAGGCGACCCTTCTGCTGTTGAGATGGCTGACAAGGACGCCGTGTAGGTCCAGGATCCTCATGTCCTCCGCCGAGGTGATGAGGCAGTCCATGAAGACGGCGTAGGTGGAGACATCCCGCGGGGTGTCCGGGTATGTTTGCTCGAACGCGATCAGGTTCCGGAACAGCGACTCGCTCGAGTCGTTCAGCTCCAGCTGCGGGATCTCCAGGACGCCCCGGGCGAACCTCACGTCCATGAAGCTCGTGGCGTTTTTTCTCTTCCGGAACCGGACCCCTGCCTCCTCCAGCTCCTTGGCGCACGGGATCCACTGCGGGAGCTCCGACAGCAGCTCGTCGCTTCGGCGGCGGCAGCGGGAATGCTGCTGGCGCTCACTCGTCGGCGGTAAGGTGACGGAGAGGTAGAAGAGGTGCAGCAGGTGGTGCACGTCATCGCAAGCAATGGGTGAGCGGTGCAGCATCTGGGGACGAAGAGGCCGGAAGAGCCTGAGGCTGCCGGTCACGAGGAGCTCTTCGGGCTCGTCCTCGTTCCTCAGCTGCTCAAAGAGCTCCCGGACCACGAAGAACGGGATCTGGTTCTCCAGCAGCAGCAAGTCGCGCGTCACGAACTGCCACACAAAGCACCTGCCGTAGACCTGAGTCCAGTCCTCGTCGTCCTCCTCGTCAAACTGATCACCGCCGCCACCAGCTTCTTCCATTTTCGTGAGGCGCGCGTATTTGAGCAAGCGGTGCAGGATGAAGGAGCCGTCCAGCAACATCATCTCGGCCACCTTATTTTCTTGGAGGTTGGGTTGAGAGTAGGAAGCCCGAATTCGAGGCATGAGTCGTTTCATGCTCGTTAAACAACCGTCCAGTAGCACGAGAGTCCTGGCAGGCTCCAAGAGGCTCTTGTGCCGGCTGATGAGCTGCCGCACACAGCTCCATTTGTATCCTTCCATCTTCAGCAAGCTTTCCCTCTCCTGAATTGCCCACCGACGAGAAATCTTGGGCCCGCCCAGACGAACAGCAACCGGCTCATATTCTCCGCTGGGGTTATGATCCATGTTTTTAAGTTCCTCGGGGACAATGTACATGATGGGTTGCTGGTGCTTCGTGTCAGCGTGTCCTGCAGGAGCCGCGCTGCACAACTGCTCCAACATTTTCATCAAATAGCCTGGACCTACATGGACGTCGCCATTTCCTGAGAAGAATCGATGCACATTATAATTGTAAGTTTCTCTCTGTTCTTTCTAATATGGAGGAAAAAGATCTTTCTTCCCTCCTCTCATTAACAAAGCTGCTACACTTATAATGGATCGGAGGGAGTAGGTCATTTAGGTTTTTCTTTCTTTTTATCCTGATTAACATGGAATTTTTAACCCTCAAAGTTGAGCAAATGGGTGATTCCCTACCTGTTTGTTCGATCTCAACCAACATGCCAAATTGTAGTAGTATGGTTCTTATGCCCATCGCAGGGAAAATGACATCATGCATAGTAGGATTTAGACTAATTGGAAATCTTGAACTATATTAGCCATCTGACAAAGCTGGTAAAATATCCACTTCTATTTGGGTGAAATGGGCTGGAGAATGTTATGTACCTGGACCTCTTGTATGCGTCCGGAGGTTACTGGAGAGGGCACCATTAAGTTCAGGATGTTCTTGTGCTGGCAGTGAAAACTTAATCACGTCTCTACAAAATTAACATAAAAACCTGCAAAATTTTAACATCGAAATAATGTAGCGTTACGATTAAAATTACGCTGACATTGCTAACATGATTGTCAGTGACAATGTTGGTAACTACTTTTAGACAAAGGAGGGCCTGCATCAACGGGGCCCAATTTCTCTTATATTGTGAAACGTTGTGGCTAACATTACCAGAAGCAATGCGAGAATTCTCTCCAATGGTCGACCATGTAGTGAGGTCGAACCGACTGGAGTAAAGCAGGTGAGTATGAGAGCATGATACGGCGTGAAAAATTGGATGCCTTGTTGGCCCACCCACTATCTATCCAGCAAACTCTAGCAAACCTTATCTTTATCCCAAGGCTCAGTCTGCTTCGATGAATTTTGCTATGATGTGCTTATTTTGTAGTCTTCTATGAAAGAGACTTAATATAAATGAGAAAAAGTGGATCAAACAAATACTAAAAATAAGAAAAAAGATTAGGCGAGAGGGGGAGAGAGAGAGAAGGGGGGGGGGGGGGGGGTAGGACGACAAGACTATACTGAATCCAACGCGTTAAATAAACTTAGGGCTCCTTTGATTCAAAGGATTTTTATAGGAATTTTGGAGGATTGGAATCCTTAGAAATTTTTCCTATGTGTGTTATTTGATTCATAGAGGGCAGGCCTGGCGCAGTGGTGAAGTCCTCCCCACTTGTGCCAAGAGGTCCTGGGTTCGAACCAGCCTCTCTGCATTGCACTTTGCAGGGGTAAGACTAGGTTCCTATAATCCCTCCCGAGACCCCACCTTGTGTGGGAGCTTCTATGCACTGGGTCTGCCCTTTTGTTATCTGATTCATAGGATTAAATCCTATAGGAATTTTTCCTAAGAAATACTTTATGCTATGGTCCATAGGAATTTTAGTATCCAGTCAAACATCCTTGAAAAAAATCCTTTGTTTTTCCTATGATGCAATCAAACAAGACAAAATCCCATGGGACTAAGATGAGCATGACATTCCAATTCAATATTTTTTCTATTCCCACGTTTTCAGATTTCTGCAAATCAAAGAGGCCCTTAGGGGTTGGTACGAGGGCACGACAACACCGGAAATGATGCCCTGCCCTCCAGGCGTAGAGGGATGGCTAGAACGACAACAAATGGACGGTGATGGCGGTTCGGGAAGGATGTGACACCAAGGCGGCACGGCAGCACCGTCGGCCATGAGCCGCAGAAGATGGTTAGAAGGCAGCAGTGGCCGGGACGGTGGTAGCTTGGCCATGAGCGTGTCGCTTCTACAGGAGCTGTGGGAGTCGACCGTGTGGGAAGCGCACTAGTATGTACATATATTCTTGTTCAAGTGAAGGTCAGTGTCAACTAACCCGTGGTCGCGATGAATCCCGGTGTTGAGTAGCTCAAACTGAGGCTCGCTCCTCGTGTCGCCGCTGGCATCGCCGTGGGAGCTGGAGTCGCTCATGATGCTCCGAGCTTAGGGAGGAAGACGAACTGAGGGCTGTGACAGCCTCGTCTGTGTGTGATTTCTCGCCGTGATCTCGATCGGGTCTTCCTTTTAACACCGACGTCCTGCTTGTGGGTTGCTTTTCTTTTTCAAGTGAGGAAGCATCTCTGCTTTGCGCGGTCGGTCGTCGAGTCTTTGGTAGGAGGCCCATACGCTGCCTGAACATTATCCTATGAAGGAGTACCCAAGAAGAAGAGAAAAGGAAGGAAAAAAATGTGGCCCGTGAAAGGACAGAGAGTAATGAGCACCTGATCGATTAACCACCATCTCTCCTTTATGCCGCTAAGAAAAACCACCATGCATGTCCTTTTAATGGTTGTGGAAATCGCCTTCATTCCTTCAGCTACACTGCAACTTCATGTTCCGACAACTCTTTGTATTCATCTACTCATGTTAGTTCTGCCAAGTCTAAATACCACTTCTAAACTCTTTTTCAGCCTTAGCTAGCTTTACTTAATCTTGTGTGTGTTTCTTTGTTACTTTTCTTTCGGTGATAAAGTGCTTTGTTACTTTAGAGTGGTAGCAAAGAAAGGAATCATTTATGCACGCTGTACTGAACCGTGGCAAAGATGGATCCTTTGTTTTTTTATTATCATTATTATCTTGTTGTAGCCAACAAGCGAGGCGCTGTCAAATTCCTATCTGTTTTTTGGCCATGTATCCGGTGACAATGCACGATCAATGAAAATTTGGAAACTTGCTACGTTTCCAAACCATCCACTTAAGTCTGTTTTGTAGATAATTATAGACAAATTATTTGGCTATGCCATGCGCGCGTTCCTTATCTAAGCTACCGCTGCCACCGACGAATGCTGCTGCACCGCCCTCGAGGAGTTGGGCGCTGAAGTGAGCGAACGGCACCGCTGCCCCAACTTGACGACGACTCGGCAGCCGCAGCTCAGCCCCAGGCCAAATGAGCCGTTTCTCGCTGGATGATTGATTATATAGCTTTTATGAACCATGACGCGTTCTCTTGATAGGCAACCTGTTGCTGAAGCTCCAACAATTGATGCTTGTTTGGGTGGTCTACAAGTCCTTGTGATGTACTACCCTGTAACTTAATATAAGACGTTTTTTGACACTATGACAATGTCAAAAGAGTCTCATATTTTGGTATGCAGGGAGTATGATTCTTAGATGGTTTAATTTGTCTGTATTAGTTGATCAAAATAAGCAGTTAGCAATTGGATGCCTTTTTTATTTCTTCAAAGAGCTTCAACATCTCTCGGGAGAGACATGTGGCCTTGTATAATTTTCACTCTGAAAGAACTTCACTAAGCTGGCAAAGCTTACTTTATGAAACTAAGGGTAGTTTAATTTGTCTGAATCATCTCTTTGCAAGATTAATGATTTAGCTTCTTCTCTATCTTTATTATGCTTTGCTGCAACCGAAGGAGTGAAAAGACTCCAGCGAAATGCACTGTAATCGTCACTTTTAGCAAATCAAAAGAGCTCGGTGCATACAAGTTCGGGAGATCTCCAAGTTCAGGATCTTTGCATCCAGAATATTCATCTCGTGTACATTCTCAAATCTATCCAATCCATCCACACCTGTGAGTCAAAATAAATACTTCCTTTGTTCACAAATATAAAATGTTCTAACTTTTTTGTGAATTAGAGATGTATATATACATGTTTTAATGTGTTTGTTCACTCATTTCAGTCTGTATGAAGTCGATACTAAAATATCCGAAACATATTATATTTGTGAACGGAGGGATTAGAATCGATAATTAAGCATTCACAACACCAAACATCCATGTATTACATCACTAAGGCAGATGATATTTCATCAGCAGGAGAACGAGGAGAGACTGGTTGAGTTGACCTTTCATTCTCCTGAACTACAGCAGCTTGTTTGGTTTTCTTTATTTTCTTCTTTAACCATAAATCCAAAAACAATATACCTCCTTTCTTTTTCATGTCAATTATGGATCCAATTCGGAATTTCTCTTGGGAAGTTTCGGGAAGAAATTCGAATGGAATAAAGAGCATTTCCACATGGTAAGGTAGGAGATTTTTCATGAGGCTGATTATTTCGATACTAACACATACTATGGGTAAGGTAGGAGACATCCCCATGGGTCTACGTCGTCATCTTGGCTGGAATTCCTTTAAAATTGGGAACCAACGGGTTTTTAAGATTTTTAATACCCATGTTTCCCAAAGCGACAAGGCTTGCACCAGATCTTAAGAACAAGAAAATTTTATGCAGCTATAACATGTTGAGAGATTGACACAAAAAAGCTATACAAAAATCATCTAGGCAGAAGAGGATCCTTCAGCGAGCGAGAGGCCAGCATCACATGGGCAGAGCAGCGGCCGCTAAGTAGCCGTCATGTCAGGGCAGAGGCGCCGTTAGCTCGCGTCAGGGTCGGTGACCGGCTCGCCCAACTCCTCTAGGGAATCTCCCCGCGGTTTAGGAGATGTGGCGGCTCAACTCCATGTTGCAGCGGCGGCAGATGCAAAGTACCCCCTCTACATCAAAATATAAGACGTTTTTTGATAGTATAAAAAAATGTCTTATATTTTGATATGAAGGGAGCAGAAACGAACAGACGCATGAGACATTCAAATAATTTCAGTATTAAGAGCATGAGTTTTTTTTTGCGGGGGAAGAGCACAAGATTATCGACAAAAGAAACTTGAATGGATGGTTTAAACCCACCTGTTATCAACAAAAGAGCCGATTCAATGCTCTGCATAGAAATTCTCAACTTTCACTGATTCTGGATTTTCACAGGATAAGTCGCCTTTTGTCAGTTGACACCTAGACAAAATACATTAACATTTTGCCCTTTTTAAAACACGAGCATCTCGTGGTCAAGGGACACATCGTCTCAAACAGCGCCAGAAATGCTAAAAATAAATGCGGACACCCATGACAGTCTATGAATTGAACCAAGCTCGACAGGTTCCACCACAAAAAACCTAACAAAGCGCTACATTAATCTATTTATTTTTCGCATTAATACTATCAAATTTATAACATCATGAATTCAATAACAGCATGGCTTTTTAACGATTAACTTGTCCACCGGCCTAGGTTTATGTTGCTTAGAACCTTTGTACTACATACTCCCTCCGTTCGGAATTACTTGTCACTCTCTCAAATGGACATATCTAGGGAGTATTTATTAGCACTACATGATCTTGTAAAATCAGCAAGAATTGTGCATTATATGTTAACCACGACTAAGCATTTCTATGCAGCATCAAAATCTCTATTTTCCCTTCAGAACTGATGAGAGCACAATTTGCACATCTCTGAACAATTACACCATGAGAAGAAGAAAAAGAACACAGGTCTAGTCGGACACATCTACCATCTACGCATCATGCTGTAAATCAATCTGTCCATCAGAGGCGAAAACTGGACATGTTCTTAATGCCCTTACATAGTTGTATTAATACTGTGGACAACAAACTGAAACCAGGAGGTAGAACAAGCCAGTTACTGCAAGAAATTTGGATCAATACGACAGGACATTCTTAAGATTGGAAGCGATGCAGCCCTGTTTTCTTGCAGCAAGTAGATAAGACAAAATAAAAATTGTACATAGCTGAGCTCATCATTGAGGCTTATCTTCTCCTTGCTCTTGATCTTGTTCAATTTCACCCTTGCCGACAAGCTGTTAACATCCAATCAAGCAATAAACTATAAGTTAGCTCAAGAACAAAACAACAACAGATCTTCGATGTTCAACTTGCGGTGGCAAACCATATAGAAGGGGTAATTCAGATAGTGAACCATGAAAAGTTGATACCTGGAATGGATTTCAAATAACTAATTTGAACTACATAAAGTACTATAGCGGAGATAAAGAATGCCGACAGATTACTGGAGTTTAAGAAAAATAAATAAGATCTTGGACAGAACTTCTAAAAATATCACTTCTAAAAATATCACTTTCACAAATAAAGAACTTGGTTTCAAAACTCCAGTAATCTGCAAGACTGGGTAAAACTCACAAATATCACTTTTAAAAATAAAGAACTTGAACAAAAAAGAAATGTATTTCCCCAAGAAATGGTAGGAGTACCCTTGAACAGAATCATGTGAAGGAATGCTGAAACCGATTTCATAATTTATAATGGCCAAAAGTTATTCTACATGCTGAATTGAACATCAGGAAGACTGAAGGTGCGAGGAAACACAATATGTTATTCTAAAAGCAAAGTATTCATTATTTAAGTGCAGTACAGTAAATATAGACATTCCAAAGTTCAGTGGTAATACCAAAGAACCAATCAACTCATATGCTCCCATCACTTTCAGGTCCTCTTCGTCTTCATAACCAACCTGCAGTATCCGTGGCCCATTGACTGACCAAAAGGCCTTTCGTCCATCATCCTGGTAAGAGAAGAGTACATCAACAGATCGAGATTAGAATGTAAGCATTATAGCTCAAAACATGAAGAACTTCATTATGCTGAGAATTTTATTGCCAAACATACAACTAAACGCAGCATGTAGGTTTCATCGCATTCGTTAAGAGATAGTAATACAGATCATTATTAAGAGTATTTTCTAAGATAATCGTTATCCCATCACTGTTTCAGTTCATCGGGTTCCACAAGAGATGCTGAACACTGTAAAATACAGGCAGTTTCAAAAGAGCTAGTAGAGTGGATAAGGAGTTTACTTATAGTATATTGATAGACTTAAATGTGTGGGAGTCTAAATATCCAGAGACACAAGCATGCAAAATACTACTCCGTTCAGAAATAGATGACGCCCTAGAAAGTGTGTAGTCAAACTTTCTACCTTTTACTGATATGCAAAATACTAACTGCCATGTCCAATATCATCAGTAGTTTTGTCATGAAAAAAGTGTAGTAAGATAATTTTATACTACTATGTAAATACATGTCCTCCTAGAATATGTGCAGTCTAACTTCACCAACTTTGACTCACGATACATACAGGAAATATTATGATCTAACAGTTGAAAATAATGCAATTAAATTTGATATGGAAAATATTTTCATAATATTGTAATTTTCAAAGTTGCATGTGGGAGACCAACTTCCGAAACATGTGTTTCTGAAGGAAGGGAGTATATTTTACTAACTTATTTGTACGAAAAGTATATTGGCGAAAGTTGCATGTTGGAGGCTGTGCCAATGTCAAAAACCGCGTGTATTTACTAGAGGGAGTAGAACATAAGCAATCCCTTGGAATATCAGACTCACCTGCATCACGATCATATAAATAGCCTCCAGTGCCCGTTCACGAATTTCAGAATCATCAACAGCTTCTCGTTCATGAGAAAGTGCATTTGCAAGCTCGGGAGGCATTTTCGATCTATCCTCTTCACTATAGATCTGCAATATCATGCATTATAAGCCACAGCTGTAGGTTAGTGTATGAACACTCATCACCGAACAAAGAAACAAGGCGAAAAGAAAGATATTCTAATAAATACTTTTACAGGGACCGTATAGTTCGAAGCAGTAGACTCAGACTTGTCATTATGGATCAATACGCTTGTGCTTTAGTAAATACATGGAAGGATGGAATGAGTCAGGAGCATCGCAGCACGACAATGCATTCCTAAATGGAAATATAGAAGTAAGGCTCTGTTTCGAAGTGAGGCTCCAACTAAATAATCCTTCAGTGGAACAGGTGTGAGACTTCCCAAACACACCAGCTCTAGTTCTACAGACAGTATTTGTCTTCATTCAAAGAATGATCCATGGATGTTACTTGTGTAGTTGTGCTGATTATTTCTTGCTTTGATGCCTCTGCAAAACGCTGGTACTTAATTGTTTTACTAATTTCTGAAAACTATGCCTAACTTGCAACATTATGACTTTTCTCTGCTAAAAAAATTAAGTATGCTTCTTCCCTTGCCTTTTCAACTGTAATGCTGAACTTTTCCGTTCTATAGCTTGCACCACAAGGGTGGCTGCATGCATTTTAGAAATTTTAATAAGTTTCTTTCAGTTGTATTGATTGTCACAGAAGTGGCTTAGAAATAGGGATTCGAATAGGCAAGATTATCCTGCAAAGTGAAGTATGCCATATAGTAATTTCCTGTAATTTGTATAATTATACAAATTACCACATAATAATGACAATTACTCCTGCGTAAACAAATATAAGACGTTTTAGATCACTGTCTTATATTAGTTTAGAGGTAGTACCAAAAAGGGAGGCAGGAAAAGTACTCAAAGCTAATTTCACATAAATAGTGATTCCACACGTGTTAAAAGAACTGCACCTTCTTTCCAGCTACAGGCAAAAGTAGAGCTGGCCAAAGATATTCTGCTATAGAAAGCAAATTTTGTATCTGCGTGTCAGCTTCAAAGCAACAGTTACGGATGGTGCCAGCAACCTGCAAATATTTACAAAAGGAATTATGCAGGAACAAAACATACTCATTGCGCAGCATATGAATACAGTTCAAGATGCAATAAGCAGATCTAGATATTTTGCGAAGAACCTGAAAACACTAAGTCCAACATAATCAATACATATACGTGAATAAATATCATGAAGAGTTACAAAACAATGTGATTTTAATTTACAAACTGAACCGCCATCACTACATACTAGTACTGCCGCACACATGGTTATATGCGCCAATATTCTGCTTTTGGAGAATGGTTCTGTACTCCTGGGAGTATGAACTCCCGCAACTCATATACCACATAGATGAATCGGTTATACCTCTTTATTATTTTTAATATACTTCATTGATAATAACTAGATACCCCAAAGTGAGTTTCATGAAAAAATCTGTTTGAGAGCATATATTTCATGGTATTTGCATATAAACTGCATTTTTGTATATAAAAAATTTATATTGCATAAACTAAGGGCTTTGATGATATTTTTCGTAAAACTTGTGTTGTGGTATCTTAGAATAATTAATAAGGTATATTGAGAATGATGAAGAGGCATAATAGGTTTCTGTATGAGGTATATCGATTGTGGGAGTACATACTCCCAGGAGTATGTATATATTGAGTGTGGGAGTACAGAAAATTAGTACTGATGTCAAGATTCGAAATAAGCTGCACATACCCCTTTCTTTCTAAGTTGGTTTGTTGAATCAAATTGTCCTATAATCTGCTTCAGAAGACCTCTCTTAGGTTCCATCAGTATTCTCCGTCCAGCTTCGACCTTTGAGATATTCACAAGTATAGAGGCGATGTGTTCAAATATATCTTCATCTGCATACCAACGGCAAAACTAAAACAATTTATGGGGTGAATAAGATGGTGACTCCACGGCCAAGCCAAAGAATAGAAAAGGGATTAGAAAGATAGAAAATGGATCAGTTAGCAAAAAAAATGATATCTCTGTGGCATTAAAAAGGTAGCCAATAACATGTTAAAAGACCAGATTGTTAGGAATGCTGATCCATTCCATCTAAATGGTACAAGACACAATCACCGCACCTTTCTATGGATGGCTCATTAGTAGTAGAAAGATTGCATTGCTATCATTTGACTGAGACAAGACTGCATTAGTTATTAGATATTATTGTTATGGGCTAACTTCATTGATATAAAGAGAGGAACTGTATCATAAGAGGGCAAAACAGTAACAAATAAAAGTTTTTCCCTCACAATTGGTTCATCTCGACCTATTCCAGTACCCTGTCCCCTTGACGCTAAGACATGCCAACCATATTCTGTACATTATCTTTACTCCTATTAATAAATATAGTAATTGGTGGTGGCAGTTCATTCACCTTTCCTTTCTGTTCTTATATGTGGGACCATCTCAACATTTTGGCAAGTCATATATGACCATGAAGAGACCCCAGTCCTTCTCATTCACCGACTCTAAATTAAAATTCAAATGCACCCATGGTGTTCCTCCCTCGCAAACAACTCCAGTTCTACCCATGGTGAAGCCCGGCCAACAATGTGGCATGGAGCACCACATGGTTCAGCGTGTTGGTTTTCATTAATCGGATCTATAGCAATGCACGAGTGGTTATCTAGTTTACAACATATAATAGTAGATTCTGCCTCTATTTTACCCTAACATATATAGTATGTCGTCGTTGGTGATTGCGATGTAAGGTTAGCGAGGGTGTGTGTGGGAGGCTTATGCGAAAAGGTCACCGTAGATCGAGAAAAGGTTGACACGTCAATGTTTTTTGGATAGGTTTCGCAGCCTCGTTGGAGAGCGACTTAATCCTATGTTGGGAGAGTCAATGAAGGGAGTGTCTTGACTAGCGGCTCCTATCAAAGATAAGGCAGCCTGGGGACTCCCCTTCCATCCATGAGAAGTGCTCGACTAGTAGGTCAGGTCACAAACAATGTCACCTCGGAGCTCCCCTTCTCATCATCATTCCGCTTCCAAGATCCGACTCAGGGTTCCCATGGTAGTGGTAGGCAAAAAGGGTACAACAGTAAATTCTGGTCCATGCTGGACTAGGGAAGAGGACATGGTGACATATTCCTCCACCTAATGGGCTTATTCTCTTGGGTTATCGTTCTTTGATTTTTCCTTTAAGCTATGTTTGCTTCTTTGACTTGTTGAACCTGACTAGTTGATTGGACTTTTGTTGAGCCGGACAGGGGGTCAATAGGAAGTTAGAGCTATCGAGACAAACCTTAGAACCGAAAGGTTTTAGACTTAGTAGAACTAAAACCGGGTACATGAGGTGCGGTTTCAGTACTACTAGGCACGGGGAGCAGGGGCGGAGCTAGGCTAATGCAAGGGTATGCAATGCATACCCAATCTTTTTTGCAAAAAAGGTTCAGTATATAAGCTCCTATATGCCTTTATATCACATATGGCAATCTTTTTGTACGTACACAGGAGAGAAACGAAGAAGAGAACGATTCCAGCGTCACTTGGGCCAATATTGGGCTGATACGTTGCTAGTTAGCGCTACTGGGCCTTATCGTTGAGGCTTAATGATGCGGCTGGCCGATTGACGAAGCCGAGGACACAGCTCGACCTGGAATGTGTCGCCTCGATCCTACGATTCAACCGCCGCTGCGCTGCTCTGCGCCTCCTCCGCCGCCTCTGACATACATCGTCGTGCCGCATGCCCACATCCGCCATCGGCAGCGTCGCCGATCTGTCATCTTGGATCTAGCAGATCGATCTCCTCACGCCTCTTCGCAGCTTCGCCTCCAATTGAGAAACGGCGGCCGCGGCGGCAGCACCGGCACACACACATCAGGCACCGATTCCTGTGATTGTTCTTTTCGAGTCAATGAGTGTTCAATCTTGATTTCTCCGATTTTTTAGTTAAGAAGAGATGATTATTTTCACTCCCTAATTTTGTTTTGATTGACCTATTCTAGCATCTAGTCAATTTTGAGTGTGCTTTGCATTGGCTTGCTAGAAAACTTGTGAAGCGGTACAGAGAAAACAAGGTGAATCTCATGCTTATAAATTTCTGAATTATGAACATTTGAATTTGTCAGACTGCCCACCATGCCAGTATGCCGCCATCACTATCTAGCATGCTTTTTTTTTGTTATTATTATGAACTTTTCTATTTCTTACAATGTCGTGAAGCAAATTTTTTCCCACGCATACCCATGTGGGAAATCCGGGCTCCGCCACTGACGGGGAGGAGGTTAGCCGATGGGCAGGTGGTGCCTCAGAAGGACACCTTTTGATATTTGGGGTCAATGCTGCAGAAGGATGGGGATATCGATGAAGATGTGAACCATCAAATCAAAGCCAGATGGATGAAGTGGCGCCAAGCTTCTTGCGTTCTCTGTGACAAGAGAGTGCCACAAAAGCTAAAAGGTAGGTTCTATAGGACGGTGAGTCGGCCCGCAATGTTGTATGGCGCTGAGTGTTGGCCGACTAAAAGGCGACATGTTCAACAATTAGGGGTGACAGAGATGCGCATGTTGATATGGATGTGTGGCCACACAAGGAAAGACCGGGTCCGAAATGATGATATACGAGATAGAGTTGGGGTGGCATAGATTGAAGAGAAGCTTGTCCAACATCGTCTGAGATGGTTTGGGCATATTCAGCGCAGGCCTCCAGAAGCTCCAGTGCATAGCGGACGGCTAAAATATGCTGATAATGTCAAGAGAGAATGGGGTAGACCAAACTTGTGATACTGGTTTGCCACAATTTTAGGAGATCCATGTTCCAAACTCTGCAAACTACACGTTTGCAGAATTTGACAGATGAACAATTAGCGCAATTTTTAACTCACAACAGAAACAACATGAACACTGCCAACGAAAATAGGAAACAAAAGAATAGAGCACATTCACCTTCAGAGTCACAGGATGACCTGCAGAATGAGCGCACAAGCTTTGCAACATACAACCCTTGTACCTTCTCATCACCAACCTTTCAGAAAGAAGAGAGCTATTCTCAGTAATTGAACTGTATTCATTTTGATTGCAAAGCAGAAACAAAAGTTAAAACATCCATTCCACAAGCTTTTCTCTGAGTTGGTCTTCCCAGGATTTACTGACGATAGTAGGCTTCACCCAAAATTCAACTGAACAAAAGGTTTACCAAACTCCGATATCATTACTGGAAACAAAAAACTCAAAAAGTTTATTTCTTTGTCGCTGTAGTAACACCTAGTGAAGAAGGGAGTTGTGCCATACACACCAATATAAGAATGTCGAAAACTCAACTAATCGAAACTAGTCTCACATGTAATTTCATCACTTGTCAAGTGTCAGGCCATAACCAGTAAACTGAGCAGATGTCAAACCTCCCCTGTTTCTAGACACATTATTAACAGAGCACTTTACGACCTGGTGAATAGATGAGATTGCCACAGTAGAAAGATAATAATTGACTTACATGCATAGTGAGGACTCGAACTACAAAAAGAGAAAATTGAGAGATGACAAGGCTGGGTGACGAGATGAGAGGCAGGCGGTTGAACCTGGAGGAGGGCCGAGATGCCGGACTCGACCTGGGTGAGGTTGACGAGCAGCATGACAAGGCTGCGAGCGAGCTTGGGCTGCTCGCCGCCGCGCTTGACCATCACGTCCATGGCGGCCGCGACGGCGCCGAGCACCACGAGGCGCGCGGCGAGGTCGCCGTCCTGGCTGAGGTTGACGAGCGAGTCGGCCGCCGCCTCGCCCGCGCCGCCGGCCCCCACGGACGCGAGCAGGCGGAGCAGCGCCGGCAGCGCGCGGTCGGCGCGCGCCGCGAGGGAGCGCAGCCCGTCGCTGTCCCCGGTGAGCCCCCGCACGATGTCCGCCGCGGCGCCGCGCACCTGCAGCGGGGGAGCAAGGTGGGAACGAGTTAGAGCCGGCCGGCGGTGGCGGCCGGGAGTCGGGGCGGGTTGGGCGACGGCACGCGCACCTGAGGGGAGCCGTTGGAGAGGAAGTCGATGAGCTCGTCCAGCTCGTCGGCCATGGCGGCAGAAGCGGCGGCGGCGGCGGCGGAGGAAAGGGGCTTCTTTTGCTTGGGGTTTTCGGGCGGCTGTCCTCCTCTGGGGAATTTTCAGCGCAACCACGAAGCCACGAACACTATGACAGTTTACGCTGACCGAGGTCGAAGACGTAGTTCCTTTATTACGTGTTCAGCCGACCACGCAAACACAGTTTACACGGACACACGTTGCTTAGGGCATGTACTCCCTCCGTTCGGAATTACTCGTCCAAAAAATAAATGTATCTAGATGTATTTTAATTGTAGATACGTCTATTTTTGTGACAAGTAATTCCGAACAAAGGGAGTACAATGGAGGCAGCATCTTGGTGCTGCCCCAGCCCATCCAGCTAGATAGAAAGAAGCGAGGCTTCAGTTTGTTTCATTTTCACCCAATGCATGCAGCTCAAACAATCAGTGTGTGGGATCCCAGTGCTGTCACCTTCCTTCTCCCAAGCACGC
This sequence comes from Triticum aestivum, assembly GCF_018294505.1. NCBI lineage: Eukaryota > Viridiplantae > Streptophyta > Magnoliopsida > Poales > Poaceae > Triticum > Triticum aestivum. The sequence goes on from NC_057796.1 coordinate 22,291,677, forward strand.
ATGCAGCGCCATCTCTCATCTCCTTTTCTTCTCTCTCTCTTCTCTCTTTTTCTTCTCTCCCATGAAGCAACGACCTCTTCTGCAGGCCACCCTGACACACCGCGAGGCTACTGCACTAGCTCCACACTGGCATCCGAGCCTAGTTGGCAGCGGGGCATCAGGTTTGAGGCATACCATTGGCCATGCCCTTAGCCAGAGGGGAGTGAACTTGGAGGCTACCCACCTTTCCCAACCTTAATCGCCGCCGTTAAAGGCCTCTTCACACCGCCGGCTCGGTCCCCCTCCTCTGCCATGTTTGATGGTCCTGGCAATGGCAAGAGGAGTGGGAACCCTTCTGTTTTGTTTTGTTTTGTTATTCTTAGGTTCTGTTTCCTTGGCGGCACGATGAGGCGGCGGCTATGGAGTGTGAATAAGGTTTCTTCGATCATCTCCTACATGGGTGAATTAGTTATAGGGGGGGGGGGGGGATTTTAGCTGTGATAACACCACTAGGTTTGCAGGCAAGTAGTTCAATTACACATCAGTGGGTTATGCATTACTTGTAATGTAGGTATTCCTGTTGGAAACATGAACCTCGCGAACATTTTGGAACGTTAGATTTCACTATGGGGGGATCTCATTGGTCCATACTGCACTGTCCAAGATTGACGGGGACAAATTCTCATTGTAGTCCTAGGGTTATGTAAGTGTCGAAAAGGCTCGGTCGCCTCGACGGAGTGAGAGCTAATCCTATGGTTATATCTTTCCCTAATAATAAATCTTTCTGTAATAATAAAGTACGGATTGACTCCATGGGTTCACCGTCACAATACACTTCTTTCCGTGATTTTACGCTTTCAGTTTGAATTTAAAACATATTCGAGGTGGTGCTAAATTTTCGCTCTATCTATTTCGCGTCTGATTTTTTTCCGTAAGTGGCTGATTCGCTAAACTGGGCCTCGGCTGGGCCTGCATCCATGCTCAATTGTGTCCGTCGTAGTTCACCGTCGTTTTCCATATCTGGCTGTATGTGCGTGTGCTTGAATTAAAGGAAATTAGAGAAAAAAATATGGTTGACGCCGCTGGGATTTGATCCATTGTCTGCCATGTATAGATTGCAGCGCAGCAGACCACTAAGGCTAGGCTCCTAAGCTTGCTAATTTGGGCGTCTGGAACCTTAAGAATAAAGGACAGGCGTACTCGGGCCGAGATCAATAGGCACGGTCGTGATGGGCATGTACGAGTGCCGCGGCCCACTGGACGGACAAGGGACCAGGCTGGAAGTTGTTTTTCATATTTGTTTACTTGTCAAATAGTCCCACCTTGCTATTTTACATTAATTTTTACCAGTTTATATACAATTTTTAGGTTGTCAGGCATCAAGAAGCTGCTTTGGAAATTAAGCAAAGAAATAAAGAAAGGAAATAGACATTCTTTGCATGAGAAATAAAGAAGGAAGATGGTAATTATGTGGAGCCGGCAAGAAAGGTAATATGTATTGAATACGAAATAAAGAAGGAAGAAAATCGATGGTAATTATGTGGGTGCCATATTAATCGCATGAGTAATTAGCAGGCCTAGCAAAAAAGGAAAAAATAATTGCATGAGAAATAAAGAAGGAAGGAGAAAGAGAGAGGAAGGAATGTGGGCATCATGATATAAGGAAAGAAAGAGAAAGAAAAACTAATTAACAGGAGGTGCGGGAATCAATGGAAGGTGCCATGCCATCTTATGAGTAAAAATGATGTGACATTTTTCAATCCTTACTAAATTCATGTCATTTTTTTCTTCCATTATGTTTTCCTTGCTCTTATAATCTTTACTAAATTTGCGCCAAATTTGTAGCACATTGAACATTATGTTTGCACATACAATCCTCACTAAATTTATGTCAAATGTTTCAACCGTTCTAACCCACAGGCATATATAGTATTTTTAATATATAAATGGAGGTATAATATTATTGGTCCTCCCATTTCGTATGTCCATGGTGTTTCCTCATACTGAGCTAGGCTATTCTACTAATCGTCTGTCTTGGGCCACTTGGCCTCTGCCACGTTCGCCCGCGTAACGTTCCACCAGTAAAAAGAACCGGTGCCCTCCCAACATGTCCGTGCGACCTGGCCCAACAAATCAAACCCACCACCCCTTTTAGGAGATGAGGCAAAAAATAGTTGACCGTTACCGGAATAAAACTCACAACCTCCAGTGTGTTTTGGCGTTGATCGTGTTACCCTACAGAAAAGTGTTGATCATTTTAAAATAAAATTGAATTTAGTTTTTGTTTGTGTCCTTCACGGATTGGTACTAAACTAATATGATGTAGAACCAGATAACATAAACACAAGGCACAAGTATTTCATTGTGTAGATGTGGGTCATGTGGCCGGGATCTCAAACGCGAGCGTTCGCTGGTCTGTCCATGCAGGTGATGCAATTCTTTATTGGTTCCAAGCTTAGGTGGAATGTTCACCGTGTAGTGGACATCGTTACCGACAATGATGACAAAGAAAAGAAGTGGTAACAGGGATGGGGGCGCTAGGGGTGATAATTTATTTCTCCCGTTGCAACGCACGGGCACTTTTGTTAGTACAACTAAATATATGATCCCGGTATTCTATTATCCTGAACATTCAGACATGGGCCTCAGCATATGCAACATGCACGGAAAAAGGTTCACCTCAACGTGCAATAAATATTCAACATTTTTTATAATAATCAAATACTCCCTCCGTCGGGAAATAGTTGTCCAAGAAATGGATGCATCTAGATGTATGGACGGAGGGAGTACAATATATCATATGTATTCATATTTCAATTCCCATATTATCTATTCAAATATATGCAAACTCACACAGTACGGAAACAAGAAAATGTACGACACCTCCCAAATTTAAGCTACCTGAATTCAAGTCATATGGCATGCATATTTGAAGGTTGTCCAGACATATATACAAAACAAATATCAAAACAGTCAACCTAAGTCTGAAGTCTAAGGAAGCCTCTGAAAAAAGTAATCTGCACCGTCAAGGCAGGACATCATCACTGGATGATCAAGATGCACAGAGGATTAACTGGACCAAGAGACAAACTGTTACTCATTGGTTTGCCGCCCCGACATCACGGTTGAACAGAAGTCCATTTCCTCCCTATGAGAATGGGTACGTCAGACCCTTCCCGATAAATAGAATCCCGTTTTGACCATAGGCGATTGAACAGAATCCTTTCCCTCCTAATGAGAATGGGCAAGGTTAGCGAATCAACATGTGGTTGAGTTGGTTAGGTGGATAGTGGTATCCCCAACCCACCAGGGTTCAAATCCTGGTGCTCGCATTATTCCTGGATTTATTTCAGAATTTTCGGCGATGCGCTTTCAGTGGGAGGAGACGTTCCCGTCGACGACGAGGCGCCTACGGTGACTTTGTAAATCTCAAGATGATATGCCGGCTCGTGTATATGAGCGCTTGTGTCTGTACTGATGCTAAAAAAAATGGGGGCAAGGTTAGTTACCGGAGAAGTCCGTCGGCGTCGTCGGCCTCACCGCGCCTCCGTCCGTCGTGAGTAAATTGCACAAAACCACCGGTTTGAGGGCTAGGTCATCAGAAAACACTAGGTTACAGTTTCTTGACAAAAAGCACCACTTCTCTCGTAAACATTTTGCAAAAATCACTGATCGACGGATTAGTCTCGTTTGAACATGTTTATGACAGGTGGGCCTCCCTTTTTGCTTACGTGGCATCACTGTTTGGGTTTAAAGCATAAAAGCCCTTAACTTTCTTCCCCTCGTGCCCCCCTCCCCTCCCCTCTCGCGGGCAGTCGCCGCTCCCTTCGCGGGGAGCCGCCGTCGTTCCCTCCGCAGGCCACCGCCGCCGTTGCCGCCCCCTACGCAGGCCACCGCCGCTCCCTCCGCAGGCAACAGCCGCCGTCGTTCCCTATGCAGGCAACCGCCGCCGTCGCCGCTCCCTCAGCAGACCGCCGCCGTCGACGCTCGAGAGCTCCCGAGAGAGAGAGAGAGAGCCGTCGTCGTCGCTTGCCGTCCGCGCGGCCACCGACTAGACCTCGCCAAGAAGGAATATCCAGGAGGTCCCCCTCGTCACCCTCGATCTCTCCACGGAAGAACTCAAGCAAAGGATCCCGGAGATGCCCGAATCGAGCTCGTCCTCGTCCTCTGCCCCGACGGTCACCGGCGTCGATTCACCATCCGCAGCTCGTCCTCGAGCCCACTAACCATCCCTGCAGCTCCGCCGTGAGCCCTTCTTGATTTCCCCCTTATTTCCGTCGCCCCATTCGTTCGCTAGCTCCAGTTCCCACCATGGCCGAAGCTCACCGCCGCCCTGGCCGACGAGTGCGTCGTTTCCGTGCCCTCCTGCTATGTCTGGGGACATGGGTGCGCTCCCCGTGCCCAGTAGCTAACGCCTAGCCGCCCAATTCGCTCGCTCGCAACCCGTAGCGTCGCGCCCATGTGACCCCAGCTCCGGCCGCCATTTGAGCTCGTCATCGCTGGAGGCACGGGCAACGCTCCGTCTGCAGGCCGAGGTCGCCGCCACCGCTCCCTCCGCAGGCCGTCCCCAAGCAGTTGGCCGGCCAGTGGCGCGCCGCCGCTCCCTAAGCCCTGATGGTGCGCCCTCTCGCCGGCGACGAGACCCATGGTCCGCCCCATCCACTTTCCTTCTGCTCGCATGAGCCATGGGCACCGTGCAACCGGTTTTGTGCACACGAGGGCCTGATTGCATTTTTTATTTTTTATTAAGGGGTGTCTATATAAAATTGTTGGGACTAGTTTGTAAATATAGATAAAAACCCATTTGGCATGAAAAGTTATGCCACGTAAGCCAAATAGGGGTCCACCTGTCACAAACGCGCTCAAAGGAGACTAATCCGCCGATCAGTGGTTTTTGCAAAATGTTTACGAGAGAGGTGGTGCTTTTTGTCAAGAAATTGTAACCTAGTGTTTTCTGATAACCTAGCCCTCAAACTGATGGTTTTCTGCAATTTACTCGCTGTTCAATGGTCTGGAGTCACTCACCGACTGCTGTGGTGGTGATGGGACGACCGCAAGGGCCATCGTCAAGGCCTTCCCGCATATCAAGTGCAATGTGTTGGACCTTCCAAAGGTGATCGAGAAAGTCCCAAGTGATGGTGTTGTTAACTATGTCGCTGGTGACCTCTTCCATACCGTCCCACCAGCTCAGGCCGTCATGCTCAAGGTACGACGATATATATGGCGTTCTCTCCATTTAATGTTCTAATATATTTTTTTCTTCTTTTACGTACAGAGGAATTTTGGGATATAACCAAACTAATATAGACCGTTAATTCTTCGTGATCCAACTGCTAGCCACTTGTAGACAGTATTGCCTGTTAATAGGTACACAAGATTTTGTTTTCTTCCAAAAGTCAAACTTAGCAAAATTTGACCAATTTCTAGAAAAATAATCTATATCTACAATACCAAACACTTACAATATAAAAATATATCTCATGACATATCTTTCTTAGTGGGGTATCTCATGACGTATCTAATGATGTATATATTGTATTCTAAATATAGACATTTTCATCTATAAACTAGGTCAAAATTTGCAAAGTTTGACTTTGAAAAAAAATCTATAGACACTACATTATCGAACAAAGGGGGTAATAGCTATGTCCTTGACTAAAAAATACAATGTAAAAGATAAGTAAACTGTGTCATCATAAGCACAAAGTGACTATTTTTTCCATGCATGTTAAGTTTTTTTTTACTTTGGTGCTATATCCCGCAAGTACAAGGTTTGATTTTGACTACAAGTCAGTACGAACAATTATCATTTCAAAAATGCTGAGCGATTTTGGTAAGTGATATACCAACACATAGGCTAGATATATCTTACTTTGGGATGTGGTACAAATTTATTTTCTTAATTATGAATCATCCTAAAATGATCTAAATAGGCAAAATGTTTAATTCCTCGCAATCTTATTAAGTGATGCACCTATTTCCATGTATACGACTATACATGTAGTGATCGATCTCTCTACTATGGCATGATCTTATTTTAGAAAAGAAAGCCTAACATTTTAAGGTGCATAGAAAATAGTAGTGGTATCCTTGTGCTCTGTACTAGTGAAATTCATGCAATTCGTGTGATTCGAAATTATGTGTTATGGAAACATATGGTATTAACCAAGTGAAGAAGAAAATGGTACTCCCCCCGTTTCTAAATATTTTTTAGATATTTCAGTATGGACTATATACGGAGCAAAATGAGTGAATCTAAACTCTAAAATATTTCTACATACATCCGTATGTAGCTCATACTGAAATCTCTGAAAGGACTTATATTTAGAAACGGAGGGAGTAATTTAGTTCATTGGAGCCTTCCTTTTTCTAACAAACAACGAACAGCTTGCCATAATTGGACATTTTTATACACAAACTTACCCTTTGCTAACGAAGGACTGTAATTAATGTTCTTCTTGCCTCTAAGGAGGTAAGTGGGAGCACCTTAAAATTGCTCTTCCATATAACATACCACATAACACAGAGGGAACTGAGAGTTTGGATTGCACCAATTTTTTCATGTTTCGGTATTGGTTTTTTGTAGGACTACCAACACCTATGCATAATTACATTATGTTGATAACTTCTGCGTCCCTGATTATCCATTGCTTAAACAATATAGATTTTTTTTTCCATTCCAGCTTGTTCTACACTTCTGGAGCGACGAGGATTGCATCAAGATCCTCGCTCAATGCAAGAAGGCCATACCTTCCCGAGAAATGGGAGGAAAAGTGATCATCATAGACATAGTGCTTGGATCTTCTCTAGAGACAATAACTGAAACCGAACTGCTGATGGACATGCTGATGTTCATATGTACCAGAGGACGGCAACGGGATGAAAAGGAGTGGAGCACGATCTTTACGAAAGCAGGGTTTAGCAACTATAAGATTGTCAAGAAACTTGGCCATCGAGGTGTCATCGAGGTCTATCCATAAGGTTGGTGCAGATGCCCATCTGGTGTGTGTTCTATATGAATAGTAGTGTGAAATAAGAAATAAAGAAGTACAGTGCCTTACTCGTCAATGGAAAATGCAACAAATTCTTAAGTAGACGAAGTGGTAAGGGGCCGGTCGCTTGAGAACTGTATGCATGTAACCACTCATATGTATGTATGTATGTATGTGGCATGTTTGTATGTTCCAATAATTTAAGATGTTAAGCCTTGTTGTTTTGGTATGTGTATAACTTTATTTTTGAATAGTTCAGTGGGCAAGCATTTGTGTATGTTCATCATGCTAAAGCTAGCATTTTCTTAAGAATAGCCACATATCTGTTGTGTCTTGGGAAAGGAGATAAGTCGTTTTTTTTCATATGCCTCCACCAGCACCGCCCTCCTTGTCGGTTCTCCAATTTTCTCTATGGTTCCTTCGCTTGTAGTTGCACTCTTCGGTGAATAGGTTTGCAATAGGAAGATTTTCACAATAATGACACTAGTGTCAAGAAATAGACATCGCCGGAGGTGACAACGACAAGAAAAGAAGACGGGCCTAGTAAAATAGAAGAAATCTGGAAGTTCAATCAATGGTCGTAGAACCGAGGAAGATGGAAAATGAAGGGCACGCGACAGAAAACAAAAAATTTCCGACCTACGCACCAGCCCAGGACCACTATGGAGACTGCATACATGGTTTGATCTTTTTCGTTACCGACTCGTAGCGCAGCGGGAAGTAGAGTCGATGACGATCGGCGGTGCAGATCGCCGCAGCTAGGATTTACAACCTCCCAACCGCGAGGATGTATACCCTCATCTGCTCCTCAGACAGCCCTCCGGGAGGCGGTCGAACAGCCCCCCAGACGGTGTCGCGGACAGCCCTTCGGGAGGACCTTCGAAACTCGAACGGTCACTCGGACAGCCCTTCGGGAGGACCTTCGAAACTCGGACGGTCACACGGACAGCCCTTCGGGAGGCACTCACGAACTAAGACCGAAACTACGATCTCTCTACAGAGTTGCACACATACGGTGTCATCTATCCGGCAGGGCTTCGCCGTCCAGAACTAGTTCCTGCCGGAACCCAGACAGCCTTACGGCTCTACGAAACTCTTTTCGTGGGAGGGAGAGAAGAAGCCAGATAATGCATGGCATGTGTATGAGAGCAAGGGATGAGTGTGGAGGGCTGCCCCTCCACCTCTATTTATAGGAAATCCCAAGGGGGTAGGGTAGTTTCACAAAAAACCCAAAATGCACATGAATGAAGTCCTTCCACAAGGACCTAGGAGTGAAACCAAGGAACAAGAGGGTCCCCAAGGGGGGATACCCCATGTGGCCGGCCACACCCCCATGAGGGGCCCAAAAAATGGCTCCTATCCATCCATGTCATCCCCAAGATCTTTTGGAGCAAAGCCCCAAAAGGTGGCTTTCCATAAAGTAACCATAAAGCTGATTTTCACTATTCACGACGACATTTTTCAGCGTCTGATCGAACTGAAAATATTTATGTGGGCTAAGAACATTTCCAGTACCCACTAAAATGATTTTCAACGCGTTCCGAAACAATTCCGGTTTTAGTGATTTTCATCTGCGAAACGCATCTGAAGTGGCTCCGGCAGCTCCGGAACATTTCCGGTTTTTATCTCAGAAAATTCCAAAAAGCTTCCAGAATGATTCTGGCATCCTCCAAGAATTATCAGGCATGTGCCGAAACCAATTTGACTTAATGGTGTATCCCGAAACAACTTTTCGGTATCATCGAAACTTATCCGATGACCTCTCTCTGCGGTACGATTCCGCTGTCCGAAACTTTTCGGTGTCCGAAACTTTTTCGGTGATTTTCTCTCAGACTCCCTGTCTAGTATTCAGCAGATAGATGACCCTTAAGCGTGTGACCCTATAGGTTCGGTGAAGTATAGACATGACCCGGAACCCCTTCCGATCAATGATCAACATCGGAGCCGTGGACACCCATATTGACCCCTATACCCACACGAATAAATATTCGAGTGAACCTCCAGTTGCCGTGTGCTATTCCTGTTGCTTCGCGATATGTTACAAATACCCGAGGTGAGACATGTTGGCATTCCCGTGGATCAACAACTTGTCCACTATGCTAGTTACCTCGTTACCGGTATTGTTCTCTTTTCTCGTTATCGTGTTCCGGCATCCCCGTGATCAAATCACAAAGTGTCTGGCCAGACGATGATGGATACCGTAACACCGAGAGGGCCCAGAGATATCTCTCCATCGTCGGAGGAGCAAATCCCAATCTTGAGCTATCAAGTTACTTGACACACTTTTCCATGAACCCGTAAGCCGCCGTAATAGCCACCCATTTACGGATGACGTTTAACAAACCCCAAAGTTCATGAAGCAAGCATGAAGAAACTCGATACTCTCATGGTCTAAGGAATCATGCAAACGTTAACCATCTCTGTGTTATGTACCAATAAACTTGTGACGAATGAATCTCATAGCATAACATCAATCCGGGTCGATTCAACACAAATGTTCTCTTAACATTGTGCCCTCAAAGTTGCTGGCATAGACATGCCCATGACCAGGAAAACAGAATCATCATGCAACACTTGAGCTAGTCTTAGAGGCCAGACTAGGAATACTTCTTACCGTTTATTATTCCACACGTGCATTTGAGTCTTCCTCCGAGCCTCGTGGATATTGTAGACTCGAGAATCATTGCAGTTATAGCATGGAACATAAACATAATTATGAACTCGGAGATAAATAATATCATTTATTATTGCCTCTAGGGCATATCTCCTACAGACTCCCACTTGCACTAGAGTCAATAATCTAGCTTATGCTAATGCACTTCACACCTGTGGCACACCGGTGTAAATATGCTTCGCTTGTGGTATAGCCTGATGTCCAACGGATCTGACGACTTCAGTTCCGTGTGTATCTTTGCATGTCCTCGCGTTTTCACGTTTTCACAAAATTCATATTTTGTGTGGACTTGGCTTTGTATGTATGTGAATCACAGGTCGAACCTGGATTCCTCAGACTGAGTTATGGAGCAACTACCTGCAGTAGTGTCCCATTGTCAAAAGCCATCTTGGAACTATACTAAGTTCATGAATGAACTATATGATTCAACATCTTCTTTGTCGCTTCTAAAGCGTCAACATACTTAGCCCTTGTTATAGAATTCGCCACAGTAACTAGTTTGAACAAATTCCAACTAACTGTGCCACCACATTGTGTGTTACACAAAACCCTTAATTTAAATCGAAAATCGCATGGAGAAAAGATGAAGACTCTATCGATGTAACATTTTACAACGAACTCTTCATGATCTCTGCTTGCGAGAAAACCATGTCATCAGTACTTACTCTAGTACTCTGTGACATCTTTCACTGTTGTCCCATGATCAGTAATTTGATCACTTTGGTATCCATACTCGCAACACCTTGGGAGTATCGGACATATCTGGTTGTTTTACATACCATGGAATACATGATTAATCCAAACACAAAAGTGTGTGGAATCTGCATCATGTATTTTACTCATCAGTGTTTTGGGACACCGAGTCTTGCAAAAACTCTTTCCATGTGACTTTGGCAAGAATCACTCCTTGGCGTTTTAAATGCTAAAAGGTTTTAGCATCTTGTCAATATGTATTCATTGCTTAGCCCCATTAGGTAAATCTATCTCCATAGATCATCATGCCTAATATTGAGGCTATTTAGCCTAAGCACTTCATCGAAAAACTATTTTCAAATGAAGTCCTAATTTGTGTCAAGAAATTTATTTCCAATTACCAATGTGCCAAGCACATAAGGTTTTTAGAAATATTATTACGCTCCCACTTACTTTCTTGAATTACAAGCATCTTCGTTACCCATTGATGAAGTCAAAACCCCTTTGACCATTTCATCAAAACACGAAGATTCCAACTCCATTTTGCTCTCTTCTGTCCATTGCTGGAACTCTGAAGTTTGCATACCTACTAGCATCCTCTGGATCGACAAATTACTTTGGACTGTATCATATACAAGTCCTAGCTTTCATTTCCATCAGATGGAAATCCTTTTATCATCCATGTTTCATATCTCATGATTGAAATATGTATTAATTGCTAGTTCAACCCGAACCGACTTTAAGCATCGCTACGATGAAAACAACCTCATCGTATTATTTCAACAAGTCGAGCTTTATGGATAAAACATTTTATCCGTATCAGTTTTAAGTTCCATAAATATTCGTTAGACTCTAAGTCTTCCGAAAGGTGTATCAAGGTTTTAATCTTGAATCACTTATATGGAAACTAACTCGGGTTGTATTGGCATTTAGCCAATTCCGGAGTCAGGGCCCATCAACGCTTCCTTGTGTATCGTAGGTATAATGTTGTCTAACAACAATATCTCGTTTGCGCACCTGAGAGGTTTGCACGAGCCTTGCCTACGTGGTTCAGCTGCAAGTTCGACCGAAGTTCATACATTTTATTGTAGAGACTTCTGTATCAGTCGCAGTAGGAAACTCTGGAATTTCTTCCAAGGTCTCTTTCCTTTGATCTGATGAAGATACTGTTTATCTCGTCGAGTTGCACTATTCTCCCACTCACCTTTTAGAAAGAACCATTCTCTTTAAAAGCACACCGTTTCGCGGCAAAACTATTTGCCTCGGTATAGTGAGGGAGGAATACCCAACATTTTGGTATAACCTACAAAGTAGCACTTGTCTGATTTGGAATAGGTTTGTAACCTTTTACACAAGCCCCATATTCCAAATGTTAAGAAAAGATATAACATGGTTGGGCGTACCATACCATGGCTTCATTTCAACAGACCCGATGTAGCTCTTTTCAGTGTAAAAGCCGCAGTCTCTAAAGCATCACTTTAAAAGGGATAATGGCAAATTTATTTATGTCATCTTTGACCTTACCATGTCATAAATGGTTTGATTACATCTCCACGGACTTTCCACTTGCAGTGGTGTTCCGGGAGGTGCAAGTTTATGAAACCCCTTTCACAACTCATCAGACATTCGCTAAACATGTAACTCAAATATTCCTTTGTGCAATCAAATTGCAGAAACATAATTTTCTTGTTACAATAACTTCTACTTCATTTTTGAGAACCTTTCGAATGATTTCAAAAGATCCAGACTTACGTCTCATCAAGTAAATATCCATATATCTACTTGAGTCATTTCTGAAGATAAATAAATCCACCACTAACAACACTTATCGGACTACACACATCAAATGTATGATCACTAATAAGTTTGTTGTTCGTTCCTTATGGCCTGTGAACGGTATTTTAGTCACTTCACTTTTCGGAGGAAAGTTGCAAGTGTCAGATGATTCAAAATCAAAAAGACTTCAAAATCCATCATAATGGAATTTTCCATGCGGGTTTCTCCAATGTGACCAAATGTAGTGCCACACTTGTGTGGTATTCTTTTAGTCTTGCGACATTTAGCGTCAGTGTTATGGATGTATCATATTACCCTCAATATTCATAACATACGTCCCATCGATGATGGAAGTATGGCCCTTATGTTATTCATAATACTTAACAACAATTGTTCTTTTTATGAACAACTCTTTTGCAACAAACATTGTGCAATGGGCTAGAGTGTATGAAACTCTAAAATGAATTATGAAAGTAAACCCAGAGGTATTGTATTATTATCAATATTCATAACATACATCTCATTCATAATGAAAGTATGGCCCTTGTGTTATTCATAACATCGAACATAAAAAGTTCTCTTATGAACAACCTTCTTGCAAGATGCCTTATGAAATGGGATAGAGTTTGTAAAACTCTAAATGAATTATGAAAATAAATACAGACGGCAATACACCGATGGAAGGTATAGTAACATTTACTATGTTCCCTGTGTATACCTTAACCTCATTTCTAGCTAGTCTTTCAGGCCATAGTAGTTCTTACATCGAGTTGCAACAGAATGCAATCGAGCGGGCATTTTTGTGATGAACTCACAATACCCAAGAATTAGTGATTAACATGTTTAACCATAATTCGCAAGAACTATATCTTTGACCAGCCTTCTATACATCAAAAACTTGTATGACATTCATACATGAGCTGGATATTCCAGTCTTCTTTCCTTTTGCCTTTATACTTCTAGCAGTTTAACTTTTAGTATTTCTCCTACTCTCAGAAGAAGCACCCAACTTAAGAGTGGCATTAGCCCCGGACTTCCTAGGCGTGTAAGTCATACTAACACCCTTTGGACACTTCCTTTCTCTTTAAGTTGTTGTTTTATTCACCTTTCATTATATGACAGGCGTTCTTCTGGATCCCTTTCCCAACAGTCAAATGCATAGTAAACACTTTTACTAATACTTGCAAACAAACATTGCTTTGTTTGTATCTGAAAATAATTTTCAGTTCCATGAATATCATATAACTATCCCAACTTTCGAAGTTTGGGTTTCATGGAAGCAAACATATTCCACTTGACCGTAACAGAATTCTAGCTTTTGGATCAAAGGACGAGAGTCACATGATCCATAGCATTAGCGGGAGGATACGGAAAGCATGCGATAGGACAAAGTCCTTCTCGGCACTTTTGAGGACAATCCTCATATTACGCTACCAATCGTAAAGTTTTAACCAGATATTTAACCGCTATTCAATTTTAACAGGGAAGGTGGAAACGCGAGCCATTATTCTACAACTATTTTGCATATAACACTTAGACAATGTTCATAATTAATTGCACTAAGAATTAAACATGTTAATTCAACAGTGCGCTCCCACTCAAATCAATATCTCTCAAAATTGATTGTGAGTGATACAAGACCCACATTTCAATTGTTCGCCATTGGTGTAACACCACTGATGACGAAAAATCTCAACCGGTAGGCCAACTTGCCAATCACATCTCTATGTGACTCTTGTTCATCTTTCGATGCGTGTGTTCCGAGCTCATGACGGTCATGCCTGAACGTCAAGACAACCAAGTGATCTCGCTGCGAGGTCTCAACTCACCCGCCTCACACTTCTCTAATCGTTCGTACCCGTGTGACACGGCGCACCCCGAAAAGATAGGTGCCGTGACGGTGCTACACTTGGGAGAACACTAACTACTTGGTATTTTAAGTGAGAGATCACCCTAATAAAAGCGACTACCGCGCAATCAAGAAGGGTGCATCATAAGGGATAAACATCTCAGGCAATTCATAATAGCATGATATGGTATAGCCCTTTCTGACGGAGAAGTCTTTCATTTCTTCGTCTTCGGCATTCGCGTCGGTGTTCACCTTCGCGAAGATTGCCACCACCTTGTCGATGCACCAGATAATATTGCTATCTCTATAGCTAACAAAATAATGCATTACAACAAGGTTGACACGCAGGTCATTAAAGTGCAATCATATGGCTCCAACCATCATGCCGAATCATGACACGCAGGTCATGTTAATCAAATTACATCATATAGTCATCTCATACATAATCGAATTAGTATGAGCACTGCTATACCACATCATATGCACATCCTGCAAAACCAAGTTAGACGCCTCTAATCGGTTTATGCAAAATTTATTTTACGTGGCTTCTAAGGTTTTGACTTAAACCGCAGCGACCAACGTTTTATCATCAAGTATGATTATTCAAGTTGCTAGATTAACATCTCGGGGTGTATGAAACACGGGATAATTAAATCTCGAGCCCCATACTAAACTTCGTCATACGCATGACCCCCGTGCAGATCATATCTGCAATGCCCTTTCATCTGCGAATTTCATCTTTCTTTTGACTACGGCAGAACCCAAAGAACTGATAGCACTTCCATGATCAATCAGGATCACGGATTGCCAGAACTTTGTCAAATTCCACCATGCTGTCTCGAGATTGAGCAAACGCAAATTCTAGGGAAGCAAGAAGAACCTCGGGTAACAGATTTCATCTGTCACCCGCATAAATAATTTTCAGCAATAGATCTCATCCACTACCTAATTATATTATGCAATACCCATACATCTCCATGTATTCTAGATCGAAACCTGCATCTACGCATAGCACGGCTCTTGATGCCACTGAAGGGGAACGCGACAGAAAACAAAAAATTTCCGACCTACGCACCAGCCCAGGACCACTATGGAGACTGCATACATGGTTTGATCTTTTTCGTTACCGACTCGTAGCGCAGCGGGAAGTAGAGTCGATGACGATCGGCGGTGCAGATCCCCGCAGCTAGGATTTACAACCTCCCAACCGCGAGGATGTATACCCTCATCTGCTCCTCAGACAGCCCTCCGGGAGGCGGTCGAACAGCCCCCCAGACGGTGTCGCGGACAGCCCTTCGGGAGGACCTTCGAAACTCGAACGGTCACTCGGACAGCCCTTCGGGAGGACCTTCGAAACTCGGACGGTCACACGGACAGCCCTTCGGGAGGCACTCACGAACTAAGACCGAAACTACGATCTCTCTACAGAGTTGCACACATACGGTGTCATCTATCCGGCAGGGCTTCGCCGTCCAGAACTAGTTCCTGCCGGAACCCAGACAGCCTTACGGCTCTACGAAACTCTTTTCGTGGGAGGGAGAGAAGAAGCCAGATAATGCATGGCATGTGTATGAGAGCAAGGGATGAGTGTGGAGGGCTGCCCCTCCACCTCTATTTATAGGAAATCCCAAGGGGGTAGGGTAGTTTCACAAAAAACCCAAAATGCACATGAATGAAGTCCTTCCACAAGGACCTAGGAGTGAAACCAAGGAACAAGAGGGTCCCCAAGGGGGGATACCCCATGTGGCCGGCCACACCCCCATGAGGGGCCCAAAAAATGGCTCCTATCCATCCATGTCATCCCCAAGATCTTTTGGAGCAAAGCCCCAAAAGGTGGCTTTCCATAAAGTAACCATAAAGCTGATTTTCACTATTCACGACGACATTTTTCAGCGTCTGATCGAACTGAAAATATTTATGTGGGCTAAGAACATTTCCAGTACCCACTAAAATGATTTTCAACGCGTTCCGAAACAATTCCGGTTTTAGTGATTTTCATCTGCGAAACGCATCTGAAGTGGCTCCGGCAGCTCCGGAACATTTCCGGTTTTTATCTTAGAAAATTCCAAAAAGCTTCCAGAATGATTCTGGCATCCTCCAAGAATTATCAGGCATGTGCCGAAACCAATTTGACTTAATGGTGTATCCCGAAACAACTTTTCGGTATCATCGAAACTTATCCGATGACCTCTCTCTGCGGTACGATTCCGCTGTCCGAAACTTTCCGGTGTCCGAAACTTTTTCGGTGATTTTCTCTCAGACTCCCTGTCTAGTATTCAGCAGATAGATGACCCTTAAGCGTGTGACCCTATAGGTTCGGTGAAGTATAGACATGACCCGGAACCCCTTCCGATCAATGATCAACATCGGAGCCGTGGACACCCATATTGACCCCTATACCCACACGAATAAATATTCGAGTGAACCTCCAGTTGCCGTGTGCTATTCCTGTTGCTTCGCGATATGTTACAAATACCCGAGGTGAGACATGTTGGCATTCCCGTGGATCAACAACTTGTCCACTATGCTAGTTACCTCGTTACCGGTATTGTTCTCTTTTCTCGTTATCGTGTTCCGGCATCCCCGTGATCAAATCACAAAGTGTCTGGCCAGACGATGATGGATACCCTAACACCGAGAGGGCCCAGAGATATCTCTCCATCGTCGGAGGAGCAAATCCCAATCTTGAGCTATCAAGTTACTTGACACACTTTTCCATGAACCCGTAAGCCGCCGTAATAGCCACCCATTTACGGATGACGTTTAACAAACCCCAAAGTTCATGAAGCAAGCATGAAGAAACTCGATACTCTCATGGTCTAAGGAATCATGCAAACGTTAACCATCTCTGTGTTATGTACCAATAAACTTGTGACGAATGAATCTCATACCATAACATCAATCCGGGTCGATTCAACACAAATGTTCTCTTAACATTGTGCCCTCAAAGTTGCTGGCATAGACATGCCCATGACCAGGAAAACAGAATCATTATGCAACACTTGAGCTAGTCTTAGAGGCCAGACTAGGAGTACTTCTTACCGTTTATTATTCCACACATGCATTTGAGTCTTCCTCCGAGCCTCGTGGATATTGTAGACTCGAGAATCATTGTAGTTATAGCATGGAACATAAACATAATTATGAACTCGGAGATAAATAATATCATTTATTATTGCCTCTAGGGCATATCTCCTATAGAAAACACACATTCCGACAAGGCTAGAGTTTTCCGTAGCATGCAGATGGTTCATATCTACAATGACTTGGGAGTGCCAACCCTCCCTGCCGGCACTCCTCAACACCCCCTCCTCGCAGTCATCAGGAAAAGCCCTTGCGGCGGCAGCAGCAGGCATCTACCTTTGCTTGCGGACGGCGGTATTTGCGCATGGAAGAGGTTGATCGGGTGTCCGTTGGGTGGCCCATCAGCATGACGTGGATTTGGCTGGTGGCCAACACGTGGACCTAGTGGAAAATGTGATGCATCGAGTCATGTGGCTCCTCCCAGGTGTACCAGGGGAAACTGTATCTCACGCTTGGTGTTCGGGACGCGTATATCCGACACCGCTATGGGTGCATATGCAGTGGCAGTTCTTGTTGGGTATCGTAGCATAATTTTAAAATTTTCCTACGCTCACCAAGATGCATCTATGGAGTATACTAGCAACGAGGGGAAGGGAGTGCATCTACATACCCTTGTAGATCGCGAGCGGAAGCGTTCCAATGAACGTGGATGACGGAGTCGTACTCGCCGTGATCCAAATCACCGATGACCGAGTGCCGAACGGACGGCACCTCCGCGTTCAACACACGTACGGTGCAGCGACGTCTCCTCCTTCTTGATCTAGCAAGGGGGAAGGAGAGGTTGATGGAGATCCAACAGCACGACGGCGTGGTGGTGGATGTAGCGGGTCTCCGGCAGGGCTTCGCCAAGCTTCTGCGAGAGAGAGAGAGGTGTTGCAGGGGAGGAGGGAGGCGCCCAAGGCTGTAGGTTCTTGCCCTTCCTCCCCCCTTTATATAGGCCCCTGGGGGGGTGTGCCAGCCCTGGGAGATGGGATCTCCAAGGGGGGGGGGGGGCGGCGGCCAAGGGGGGAAGGGGTTGCCTTGCCCCCCAAGGCAAGGGGGAAGCTCCCCCTAGGGTTCCCAACCCTAGGCGCATGGGGGAGGCCCAAGGGGGGCGCCCCAGCCCACTAAGGGCTGGTTCCCTTCCACTTTCAGCCCACGGGGCCCTCCGGGATAGGTGGCCCCACCCGGTGGACCCCCGGGACCCTTCCGGTGGTCCCGGTACGATACCGGTAACCCCCGAAACTTTCCCGGTGGCCGAAACTTGACTTCCTATATATAATTCTTCACCTCCGGACCATTCCGGAACCTCTCGTGACGTCCGGATCTCATCCGGGACTCCGAACAACTTTCGGGTTTCCGCATACATATATCTCTACAACCCTAGCGTCACCGGACCTTAAGTGTGTAGACCCTACGGGTTCGGGAGACATGCAGACATGACCGAGACGCCTCTCCGGTCAATAACCAACAGCGGGATCTAGATACCCATGTTGGCTCCCACATGCTCCACGATGATCTCATCGGATGAACCACGGTGTCGAGGATTCAATCAATCCGTATGCAATTCCCTTTGTCAATCGGTATGTTACTTGCCCGAGATTCGATCGTCGGTATCCCAATACCTTGTTCAATCTCGTTACCGGCAAGTCTCTTTACTCGTACCGCAATGCATGATCCCGTGACTAACGCCTTAGTCACATTGAGCTCATTATGATGATGCATTACCGAGTGGGCCCAGAGATACCTCTCCGTCACACGGAGTGACAAATCCCAGCCTCGATCCGTGCCAACCCAACAGACACTTTCGGAGATACCCGTAATGCACCTTTATAGTCACCCAGTTACGTTGTGACGTTTGGCACACCCAAAGCACTCCTACGGTATCCGGGAGTTGCACGATCTCATGGTCTAAGGAAAAGATACTTGACATTGGAAAAGCTCTAGCAAACGAAACTACACGATCTTTTATGCTATGCTTAGGATTGGGTCTCGTCCATCACAT
Organism: Triticum aestivum; assembly: GCF_018294505.1. Lineage (NCBI taxonomy): Eukaryota > Viridiplantae > Streptophyta > Magnoliopsida > Poales > Poaceae > Triticum > Triticum aestivum. Next base: position 22,310,708 of record NC_057796.1, read on the forward strand.
CATTCTCCTAATGATGTGATCCCGTTATCAATGACATCCAATGTCCATAGTCAGGAAACCATGACTATCTGTTGATCAACGAGCTAGTCAACTAGAGGCTTACTAGGGACACTTTGTGGTCTATGTATTCACACATGTATTACGATTTCCGGACAATACAATTATAGCATGAATAATAGACAATTACCATGAACAAAGAAATATAATAATAACCATTTATTATTGCCTCTAGGGCATATTTCCAACAGTTCTGTACATAGATTATTCTTGAGAGTCGACAAGTTGCCCCAGGATCCTCCCTCTCTCTCCTCTGAGCCGCCTTGCCGGCTAGTGGGGAGGGGGGAGGAGGCATTGTTACGTAGATAGTAGTATCCTATATATCTAGGAGAATGATCACCACTACTCTATTTATCTTGACATGCAACCTATCCACATCATCAAGTATGTCCAACATGCAATAAACGCTTCTCACTACCTCTTCATGCGCATGCAACCTACCATAAATAACCATTTTTCATGCACTCTCAAGCATGCACATCATCCTACATTTCTTTCGCTATGTGTACATGTGTTGACGTCGTCCGATCATCCAGACGTCCGACAAGAGTCCCTTACCAACCATTTGGTTAGACTTCACTTGTTGTTAATGTGATCATTCGATTCCGAAAGCCCAACCGACCGTCTTTCCTAATTCTCATGCCTTTCATGTCCATGTCTCCTTTTCTCCCCATAGAATTCCTTACTTCTTCATTGCCCATGCCAAGCTATCGTCTAGACTAGTTGAACATTTAGCTACTGCATGCGGTTGGCTCCTTGGAATTTCCCTGTGCTTCTCACTCACTATGCTCAAGTCTGCACCATGCACATGGCCCTCAACAGCCGCCTGAGTGCACGCCGGCCTATCGATCGACCTCAACTTCTCTTCATCTGGTCCACAACGTACGAAGATACAACAAGACAATAGTGTGTATGCTTTATCCCGGTCATTCCTCTATGTATGTTGTTGACTATAGAAAACAATCAAACCGTGTGATTGGTTTTCTTTCATGCAAACCAGCTTTGATAGATTACAAACAGAAAACCAAGTCAACAAATAGAAAACCAAGTCATGTGCACTATTTTGGTTGCAGGATTTGGCCATGTCCCAAGGTTTATGTATCCTATATTGTAGAAAAATCGGCCCAGAGCAATTTAAAGGCATGCTTTACCACCGTTAATGTTGTAAAAACTATGTGCTAATAATAGCACTTGCTATTATATCTCTATGATCACTCTTACATGTTATTTCATAAGCAACTACCTGATGATTCTTATTTAAAATTTTGATTTAGTATAAAGTTTATATTAGTCTTAATATAGTTATTATTAGTGGTAGACGTGGACTTCTCATGTGGGAGACTGACATTAGCATGGGAAGAAGCCGCTGGTGCAGGCGAGCAGGCGAGCCTGGTGGCTGGTGGTAGCTTCCTGTTGTCCATGGTGCTCCTAAGGTCGGACCTGACGGAGTATCTGTTGGCACCCCTATAAATATGGTACTTGGTCTGACACTCTGACTAATACCAGCCGCGTCCATTTTCAAAATGGTTGAAAACACCTGGAATGGTTTGAAAGAATATCCTCTGCTAATTGAAAAGGAAAACACCATCGACCACACTTATGACCCCCTCATCATGAGCCAAACTGTTTTCCTCCTCTTCCCCGTCCACTGCACAAATGTTCAGATCCCAGCAAAGACCACGACGTGGTCTCACTTCCATGTCCGCGTTGTTACGTCGTCGCTTCACCCGTTGGGAGGAAGCGGAAGCCACAGACCTCGAGTCACACACGTCGGAGCTCAGCACCACGATGGCATCCTCCAAACCAACCATGTCATCGTTGTATCCCCTCACTATTGTTCCTCCCGCGATAGCATTCTTGATGCGCATTTCCGAATCGCCATCCAGTCGGTTGACGCCATCGATCAATATGACGCGGTGAGGGTTCTCCACAATCGCTTCAAACAGCCTCGCCCTGACGTCACCACCATTGCCCTGGCCGTCGATGTCCGGTGATCTCTGCCTCTTGAGGGCAAGTTTGCCGGTTTGTGCGGGGATGTCGGGGTTACCCTGAACCTGCAAGGTGGTGAACTCGGCGTAGGAGCCAAACACGAGCCTCGCGAGCTCGCGAGCAACCGCCGTCTTGCCCCCACCGTCCCTTCCTCGGAAGAGCAGCCAGGTCGTCGGCCATACGCCCGCCCTCCGCCTTGTCACGCCGGACCGGCATCGAAGCACTGTGCTCGATATGCCGGGAATGATGTTCGCGTGCCGTGGAACGCGCAGCTCGAGCGCGCCACACAGGATCTTGAGATTTTGCGCGGTGAGCTCCGTGAACTTCGGACGGCAGGAAGCAGACTGCATGTGTCACGTGTCATGGATAATCAAATCGTGAGTTTTTGACTTCATGCGTGCATGATACATTAGACACATGTATCTATCTGAAAATGTGTTATACGTACGTTTGCTTCAAGACTGGCGCCGCAGTACGTTGTACTGGTGTATTTTGTACATTTGTAGCGGTGGAGCCAGGGAGGCAGGATCACCTCGGTGCCGCATAAGAAAGCCGGCTGCGCTGTTCCTGATTTTGCTTTGCTAGCTTGACATTCACTGCAAGAAAGCAGGCAAATTAGTCTATTTCTCAGCCCTAATTATGTTCCATACATACGCATGCATCTACATTGGCCAAATGGGAGATTGTTGCCTTGTTAGAAACTAGATTTACTTCCAGCACAGACTAGGATATTCGAGATGGATAAGGTTTGGTTGGTCCCGGTTCCACAGACACCCTCTATCGACTTCGAATATGAACATATATGAAAATACTAATAATGGTAAAGTGAAAATAGTACTATCATAAATATATTTTGCAAAAAAAAGACCATACTTTCTTACCAACATAGTAAACGCATACAATGTTACATTCAAAGATACACAGACCATGTCAGTATCTAAAACAACAACAATTTATGGAGTGGTTTTTTACAAGGAAAATGCCTTCTATTATTATGTAAGTAAACTAGTGCAAATTATCCCCACAAAAAAACTAGTGCAGATTAACTCCAGGACAAAACAAAAGAGAATAACTCAAGTCATAGGGAACTTCTTCCTCGACGGTTTTTTAATTCGCCAGCTAGGCAAAACTAGTATTTCATCTTCAAACCGTTGCTAAACTAGAGGAAGAATGAAATACCCGTAGGCATGTGGGCTCCTAATCCCAAAGAAGTTGGCATATGACAACACGAAGATTGTGTAAAAGGTTCACTATGAGAAGCATGATCGACAGGACAGAATAGTGCATCATGCAAGGAAAACTGCATAGATGAAAATATAGTGCCATCCCTCCCGGTGGTCGGACAAAGACGCCATCATCTGTAGTAGTCGATGAAGAGAGCCCTTGTTACATTTCTAACACTAGAACTGCATGATAACACTCTCATTATCCATGACTCCATGTAGTGACACCTTACACAATTAATGTCAACGAGTGAAACAAAATGTTAGAGAACCATTATTATAACCGCGTGAATCCATAGTGTGATATTTCAAGTAGCTCACTAGTTGAACTATTAGGCTGGTTTGCAAAAGGTAAACTTTCCTTCCAAGACATTTGTTGTGTTTCCAAGCGTGTGCCTTGTAATAGTGAGGGCCGGACTATTAATAGTCTCTTCGCCCGGAATTATTTGTCGCAGAAATGGATGTATTGAGATGTATTTTAGTTCTAAATACATGTATCTATTTTTATTCATTTATGTGATAAGTAATTCGGGGCGGAGGGAGTAATTTGAAAACACTGAAACCCTATGTTTCTAAAGATCCATCTATACACAGACCGAGCGGATCATGTTCAAACACATAGGTTCCTCAGGGTCAAGGAAGCGGATCCGGGAGAGGTTGCCACTCTTTCCCTTGCGGAACCACGCGCGATGCCTATGCTATCATTTGTGCCAGTCAGGAAGAAGAAAAAAGTCAATCATAGACGTTCATGGATGCCACACTCTGGAGCTAGTAGGCTACGTACCTTCCGTCCGGGACGACGTGGGCGACGACCGATGGCTGGAGTTTCGGGACGTCGCAACTTGCCCTAATCGGCTGCTCCCACGAGTCGGCGGCGCCTACCATGGTGGCCCTGACCTGGGACTGGGAGCTCCAGAAGCCGGCCGCGCGCATGACGCGGTCGACGCTCGGGTCGTTGAGGATGGAGAGGACAAGCTGCTCGAGCTCGCCGACCACGACGCCCCTGCGCCCCCGGTGCGCCTGCGCCCGCTTCAGCGCGGCCACGAACGCAGTCGAGGGCGCCGGCTCCACGCGGTCGCCACCGTGGTGGATCACCGATGCTGGCCTGGCCAGGGGGAGGCGGCCGAGCGCCATGTCTAGGCGGAGGCCGAGCGCGTTGTGCTGCTGCAGGGGGTGGGACTGGGACCTGGCGCAGGCGGCGTGGAGGATGGCTGCCGCTGCCGGGGACGCCGAGAGCATGGCGCTGGCGATGTGGAGCGGGGTCACCTGCGCGTGCCCCCGCAGCCTCGCCAGGCTGACCGCCTGCCGGACCACGGCCGCCGCCTCCCCCCCCAGCGCGTGCTCCTGCCCGCCGGTGATCCGCATGCTAGACCGATCGTCCCACGCGCGCTAGCTAGCTACTCCTACGTACTTTTGGGTGTGGTAGACCGTAGACATACCCACACGCCGAGATTTATGCAGGTATGAGGCCGTGATCGAACTATGTCGTGGTTTTCTTGATGCATTATTCGGTTACGTACTTAGGATAGATCTGAGGACCCGCAAATCTTTTGTGGTCACTAGTCCCGGCACAAGATCGACCGTACATCATCCTCATCCATGTACATGCAGAGTCATGGCAGAAAGGTGCAGGGCCCATATATATAGAAATATATCTGTGCCTATTTATATCCATGCGGATGTGGTCATCGGCAGTACTCATGGTGGACACGACCTAGTGATTATTGCCGAACATACGAAGGACAACAGCTATAATTTTCTGGATTATTACTAAGAGCATCTCCAATAGGCGCTCAAAAACTGCTCCGCGCTAAAATTCAGGTGTTTTGGACGCCGGACAGCTTCAGGAGAAGCTGTAAAACAGTGCGCGCGCCAAGAAGGGTTGGGGCCGCGCGGAAAAACGCTATCGCATGCTGCAAATTTGAGGTGCCGGATTGCGCGCGCTTCACAATTTACACTGCGTGTTTTTTTGAGCGCGTGTTTTTTGGCATCTGGTAAAGCAATGTTGGGTCCGGCGCGCTAAAAGTGCTACAATGACGCGCTAAAACTATTTTAAGACGTGAAACTTTTGTACGCCTATTGGAGATGCTCTAAAGTGTTTTTTCAGATGGGAATATATGAATTGGATCTCTATCAACTTTTTCTCTGATTGCAGGACTTTGATAGAAGTGGTGAAGGCGAAGGACCTAATACGACATCCAGGACATTGGAACTTACGGCCTACTTTTGCTGATTTTTTTTAAAATCTTGTATCCGGTCTTAGTTCTTACAGGATCGAGCACATTCCAAGGATCAAGAATCTTATAGCGCATAATCTTGCAAAGAAGGCTTTCTCTAGTAGATCAAGAATCTTATAGCTGCAGCTTTCTTTGCAGGACAGGTTTAAGGTGTAACTCTAAAATGGCTTTTGAAGCTATCTGTTTTCCTAGAGGAAACTTGATCTCTGTACATTGCCTTGGTTGCTAATAATAAAACGTGAAGCCCTCTTTTGAGGGTTGTTGTTTGCTCTCCAGAAAAAAGTCTCGCATGGGAACTGACGTCGTCAATATAAGTACCAAATCCTATGTATAATGTTTACAAATTTTATCGATGAAGAATCTAAATATATATTTTTATAACATACAACACATTTTCTACTGGTCAAATCACAGATCTAAACTCCATGCCCGACCCTCCGGAGGGAGTAGTATACTCCCTTCGTTTCATCCGGCGTTGCATCAATGAGTAAGACACACCTTTCTAGAATCAAGTTTGACCAATAAAATGTGGGCTCTATGCGAGAAAAGTAGTAAACTTGTATACGAAAAAGGTTTTCAATGGTATAACTTTGTTGTCCGACGTATTTGTCGAAGGGTTCTCGCCAGGGGTTCCTTTGCGATGTTATGTTCCATATGTCATGGGCTTGAAGTTGTTGCGTCTGGGTAGTGTCTAACGGTTCACCTTTGCGGGCGCGTGATTATATGCTTTGGGAGTAGTTCACATGTGGACATGTTTATAACGGTTTTCATGCGTTTTACGTTAATTAACTTAGAAATTCTATATGCAGACTAAAAATAAACGGAGGGAGTATAAGGGACGAGGCAAATCATTGAAATGAAGTGAGAGTTTGTAGAACAAAGCAATATTGTGTGTGCATGTGCATGTATCATTGTGTGAAGAATGAAGTACCCTTATGGTTTCAAGGTTAGCCCCTCAGCACTAAAACTAGTTACTTAATACCCTGAGTTTATAAAAACATAATAAATCATCCCCGAAGTGACCCGGAAGTGGTTTTGAGAACCTTTTCACAAATACTCTCTCCCTTTTGGTTTAAAGGGCATATGTCAAAATTTTCAAATTTAGATTATATTAGTCCCATGTTAGGTCTCATTTAGTTGTGTTTTGAGTCCCACACCATATTTAATCCATTGAGATGAGAGGGAGAATTAGAGGCCACACATGCACTCTTATTTTACATGTACATGCAAATCCAATAATGAACAAGAAGGAGGATGATGCACTTATAGCTCCTGGTGCTCGCATTATTCCTGGATTTATTTCAGAATTTCCGGCGATGCGCTTTCAGTGGGAGGAGACGTTCCCGTCGACGACGAGGCGCCTACGGTGACTTTGTAAATCTCAAGATGATATGCCGGCTCGTGTATATGAGCGCTTGTGTCTGTACTGATGCTAAAAAAAAATGGGGGCAAGGTTAGTTACCGGAGAAGTCCGTCGGCGTCGTCGGCCTCACCGCGCCTCCGTCCGTCGTCGATCCCCGTTCCACTGGTCGGAGGGAGGCGTTCTCTTTTCCCAGCGTGGATCGGCGGAAATCCTCCGCAACGGCCCAAACCAAAAACAAGTGGGCTTGGCCAAAGTCCAGGATAATCCCGGGGTAGCCGAACAAGGCCTGGCAGCCCAACGAACCAACACGTCTCTCACTCCTCGCCCCGAGCTCCTCCCACGCCGCCCGCCGGCAGCGCTCGCTGGCCCCGTGCACCACCACTCGCCGCCCTCTCTCTCCTTTCCCCGCTGCCGCCCACTCCCGCCTGCCCCCGTGCACCGTCCTCTCTCCCCTCGCCGTCGACCTCCTGATGCCATCAGTGATTGCCCTGTCTCCTTGCCAAAGTTCTGTAAGCTGTGCCATTCTATCCTTAGTGATCCAAACAAGCCGGATTCTTAATCAATTAGTATGTGCGTTAAATTACTACTAGCACTACTGCTGTTCTGTGCTGCATATATACGTACATGTACCACTGGCACCGGGGAAAGGTTGATGTGAAGATCATTTCTTGCCTGTGCTTCAACTTTATATTGTACTGTAGTTGATGATAATTGTTAACTGGCATTTAATTGGGAAGTTCATGGCAATCACTAATCACAGATTGAAACGATGCTACTTCAGTGGGCGAGCTATACTATTTTGACTGTTTCTAGTGTTGTACTTACGAAATGCTTTGTACTTACGATGGAAAGTTGGAATCAATCTGCGTGGTCGCACTTGTCTGACGTCTATTTCTATGTAAAGTCTGAATGGTTCATGTTCATACGCTGATCAACTCGAAAATTATATGAAAGAAATCAACTTGGTTAGGTGTTACTAGTTAGCTACAACATGGTCATGTATAGCTGAACCAACGTTAATTGAGATCCTTATTGTTAAGCAGCATGTAAACATCCCCTCCTGTCTTTAGGCGCATTCAGGACATTTACACTCGCAGCCACAGTTTAGACAGCTATTTGCCAAATGTCTTTACAACTTTCTCACAGCAAACAGCTCATGGCTGCTTTCCCACAGGTACTTCCCAAAGCTATTTCCCAAAGCTGCTTTCTGTTAACAGCCGAACCAAGTGACCTGGGTGCCACCGAGCTGGAAGATACCAGGAAGCATTGTCTCTGTTCTCGAGGATGGTGAAGATGGGATCATCTCCGGACCAAGTGACCTGTGTCACCGTCATTTCCACTCTTGCGAGCTTGGGTAGGCTGGATGATGCTAGGACTTTGCTGAAGAGTATGGCGGTGCCGAGCACGGTTGCTTGGAACGCTGTCATCTCCAGTTATGCGCAACAGAGTGGGATGGACCATGAGGTCTTTGGATTTTATAAGGATATGAAGAGGCAGGGATTATGGCCCAGTAGATCGACCTTCGCCAGCATGCTAAGCGTAGCAGCTAATATGGCGGCGCTTGTTGAAGGCCGACAGTTTCATGCTTCGGCGGTAAGGCATGGCTTGGATGCAAATGTTTTCGTGGGTAGCTCTCTGATCAACCTTTATGCGAAATGCGGCTGCATTGGTGAGGCAAGGGACGTGTTTGATTTCTCCCGTGAGAAGAACATTGTCATGTGGAATGCGATGCTCAATGGACTTGTTCGGAATGAGCAACAAGAAGAGGCCATCCAGATGTTCTGGTATATGATGAGGCTTGGTCTTGAGGCTGATGAGTTCACGTTCGTCAGTGTTCTTGGTGCATGTGCCCACTTGGATTCACATTGCTTGGGAAGGCAGGTGAAGTGTGTGACAATCAAGAATTGCATTAATGCAAGCTTGCTTGTTGCTAATGCAACATTAGATATGTATTCCAAGTTTGGAGCTATAGTTGATGCAAAGACAACATTCAGTCTGATTCCTTACAAAGATAGTGTATCTTGGAATGCCCTTATAGTTGGACTTGCACATAATGGAGAAGAGGAAGAAGCAATCGGTATGCTCGGATTGATGAATGCCGATGGTATAACACCAGATGAGGTGTCTTTTGCTACTGTAGTTAATGCATGTTCCAATATTCGAGCTACTGAGACTGGAAAGCAAATCCACTGCCTAGCAATGAAGTATAGTATCTGCTCAAATCATGCTGTTGGTAGCTCTCTTATTGATTTATATTCAAAGCATGGAGATGTGGAATCTTGTAGGAAGGTTTTGGCACAGGTAGATGCAACTAGTATAGTCCCAGTAAATGCTCTGATTGCAGGCCTTGTGCAGAACAATAGAGAAGATGAAGCTATACAGTTGTTTCAGCAGGTTCTTAGAGATGGTGTAAACCCCTCCAGCTTTACATTTTCAAGCATTCTGTCAGGTTGTACTGGACTTCTCAGTTCGATTGTTGGCAAACAAGCCCATGTTACACACTGAAGTCTGGTCTTCTGCATAATGATTCTTCGCTTGGTGTTTCACTGATCCGGATATATTTGAAGTCGAAAATGCCTGAGGATGCCGACAAACTCTTGACAGAGATGCCAGATCACAAAAACCTGCTTGAGTGGACAGCTATCATTTCAGGGTATGCTCAAAATGGTCACAGTTCTGATTCATTGCTAACATTTTGGAGAATGCGCAGTTATGATGTTCACTCAGATGAGGCGACATTCGCTAGTATTCTCAAAGCTTGTTCTGAGGTGACAGCTCTTAACGATGGAAAAGAGATGCACGGACTCATCATTAAATCTGGATTTAGTTCTTATGAAACTTCAATTAGTGCCCTCATAGACATGTACTCCAAGTGTGGGGATATCACTTCATCCTTTGAAGCCTTCAAACAATTTTAAAACAAGCAAGGCATCACATTATGGAACTCCATGATTGTTGGATTTGCAAAGAATGGTTATGCTGATGAGGCACTTCTGCTTTTTCAGAAAATGCAGGAGTCACAAATAAAGCCTGATGAAGTTACATTCCTTGGTGTGCTAATCGCTTGTGCTCACGGAGGCTTAATTTCTGTGGGTCGGCATTACTTCGATTATATGAACAAAGTCTGTGGATTAGTGCCTAGAGTAGATCATTATGCGTGCTTTATTGATCTCCTTGGGCGAGGTGGTCATCTTCAAGAGGCTGAAGAAGTTATTAACCAGTTGCCCTTCAGACCTGATGGTGTGATCTGGGCGACCTACCTTGTAGCATGCAGAATGCACAAGGATGAAGAAAGGGGGAAAGTTGCAGCAAAAAGACTTGCTGAGGTGGAACCAGAAAATTCAATTCGTCTACATATGTGTTGCTTTCAAGTTTACATGCTACGGCTGGTAACTGGGGTGAAGCTAAGATAGCTAGAGAGGCAATGCGAGAAAATGAAGTAACAAAATTTCCAGGATGCAGTTGGGTCACAGTAGGGAACAAGACAAGAAACACCCCGACTCTCTTAGCATCTATGAGAAGCTTGATGATCTTACTGGAATGATGAAGAATGATGATGACATTGAGGATTATGATATGCTTACTTCAGCTGAAATGTTTGCTTGAGTAAAAACCCTTCTGAACTAAAATGCCCTGCTTAAGAACTGAGGCACTGATATCATCTTCTGGCTCGTCTAGGACTTTATGTAGATGCTTGGTCACACTGATGTTAGGAATTTGGTATGCTCTGCATATTATTTGTCCAAACACATGTGGTCATATTAATTAGTGAATTTAATTCTGACCACTCTATTTGCTGCAGTTGTAGCATCACTGCATCAGAACAGCTCTCTGGACTATTGTTTTTATTCTGTTCAAGGGCACTTAATTGATGAAACTAGTTTGTACAGGTTCGTTTCTAGTTTATTTTCTCTCAGTGAAGTAATTTTTACTGTGGTTGTAAGGTTCTGAGCACTAAAAAAAGTACGATTTTGCTAGTTGGATGCAGAGGTTAGCGACGGTGAACTCAGTGGACGGTCAGCATGGTGGGACCACGATCTCTTGCTTCTCACTCTTCTCTACAACAAGCACTTAGGAGGAAGCTCCACCCACCATGACATCATCTCGGTGCAGTACAAGAGAAACCCGCCGCTGTCAACTTGATTCTGTCTAAGAAACTTAATTATCTTAAGAAAATAAATGCTGGTACTAATTGATCGTTAGCAACAGCGAATCAGCTACAAAGTGATCAGCAAAGATGATAGCAGTACCTCCAGAAGGCAATGTATTTGAAATCAGTGTGTTGTTGGGGCCGCTTGATCAAGAATCAACAGCGACCCATCCTCTGCTTGGGGCGAAGCGGTACGATGTGCTGTAGATGGTTGGATGAAATATTGGCGGAAGAGCTCGAACTTACTGGATGAAGCGGTATGCTGATAACTAAAGAAGTAGACACTTGTAGGTTTCAGGATTCAAAGATCTTGACAAGGCTGGCCAATAGAGACGTGCACACAAGATACTTTCTTGTTCAAGGAGGAAGGAACATGCACGCAAGATCTGCTAGACCAATCAGGAAACATTTCAGATCTGAGACGATGAAAGGTCAATCGCACAATCCAAAGGAGGTCGTTGCAAATTATGTATATGAGCTGGAAGAACGTTACGGAGGTGGCAAAGAAGAAAAGCCGCACGGAGTATTAATTCGTGCCGAAGAACTATCTCACGTAGATCCTTGTGCTGCATTGTTTTCCGATTCCTGCAAAGATTCAAAGGTTGTTAGTTTCAGTCAGAAGATGCTTAAGTTTTTCTTCGGCAAGGTAACGCTACATCCTCCAATTCTTTCTTTATTAGTAGAATTCATTATGTTCCTCTTTTATTTCATTTTCTTTCCTTTTGTTGGGTGATACCAATCCCATTGCTCCATTCCTGGTTAGAATAAAATTTGTTCCTCTTTAGTTTCCCATTTTATTTCTTTTGGGTGATACCAACGTCAGTAGTGTCTCTTTTCATCTGGTTGACGCATATTTCTTCAAATTAATCATCAGGATTTTGTCTTGCAAGTGGGTGTTTATATTTTACCGACCTGGTTTAGTATCCCGCTCCATCTCATTGCCCTGCTCTCTTGATTCATTCTCCCCTCTTCTGCTTTCTCCTTTCCTTTTGATTTCCTGATCTGCAACCTTCACATCTCCACCCACACGCCCTGCATCACCCTCCACATCTTCTTGTCACGCAGACCCACGAGGGACTTGGAGAGTTCCCAAGCTTCGAGCATGATACCTGGACATTGTGTGCCTTTCTCCAGCTGCTGGATTATCTTCTTCATCATCTCTCTGTCTTCCAGCGGGGTCTTGTCATCGCCGTCATCGAGCATGTGCTTGACTCCATGGCAGGTTGTGCGGAACAGACTGCGCCTGGTGCCGGTCATGAGCATCTCCGGGTTCACGAACATAAGGTACATCATGTAGTTGGAGATCTCCCTGCTGCGGCGGCGCTGAGGAGACGTACGTGTCCTCCCCCTTGCCCACAACGTCACTGTGATAGAAGCACAGGTCCGTGGCGAGGTGCCACAGGAGGACGCTCTCGTCAAACGGCCTCCTGAGGCTCCACTCCAGGTCCGTGCATTTCTCGCGGAGGAGAGTGCCCTGGCCCCGCCTGTCGTTGAAGGCCCTGTAAGTGGCGGTGTCCTTGATGTAGCGTTTCCACCCTTGTTTGACATGGGCATGGACAAGCTTGCTGATGGCGCGGGACGACGACGACTTGCAAGACTCCATGCACCATAGCTTGTCGAGGTAGTCCTTGCAAACCAGCATGGTGGCAAGCTTCCTCAACCTGTTCAGGCCACGGTTGTAACCCCAAACGACGCACGCACCAATGGAGAAACAGTATCACTAGCCCGTTGGTCATGAGGAGCTGCAGCGCGGCAGTGCAGCACAACATGGCGTAGGTGACCCTGACATCGGTGCCGTTCTGGGCTGCTCTGTCGCTATTGTGGAAGACCCCGATGGCTGCGAACGACAGGTACACGGTCACCGATCGTAGGAGGCCACCTAGATGGATGCGGCCACCTCACTCAGATGCAGAGGCCGGGGAGACCCCCCTTTTCGAAAAAAAAGATGGATGCGGCCACCTAGATGGAAGCCGAAGAAGCGATTATTGGAGAGATCAGTAACAAAATCGCTCCATATCTTTGTCACATTGTACATTTGTTTCTTGGTGTAGAGCCGGTCGAACGTTTTAGAGAGACCTGACTGAACCAGCCCATGCGCTTCGTCTTGCTTGTTCTCCACCATGTACTTGAGGTTCTCCAGCCGGACGGTGTACGGGTATGCCAGGTCTTCGAATAGATGGTAGGGCTCTTTGATCGCTTTGTTGTCGCCAGATGTACTTGTTTTCTTCCTCTTTTTTGCGTGTAAAACACACTTGGTTGCTTGTTCTAGTATTCATCGAGCGAAATGGTGCCGTCATGATCTTCGTCTGTGCCGGGGCTGCTGATGATGCTGTTGATGCTGGCGCTCTTGAGAGCCCATGGCTTATCCAAACACCTTATTATGCCGCAGATGAAGAACAGAATTGCAGTTTGCAATAGTTTCTTGTCCCCTGGCCATGATTTGCAAAAGACGTAGATGGCTACGGCGACCTGAGAAAGTGATGGATGGATGAGCAGGTCGAGCATATATAGATCTAACGATTTTTTGTTTGTTTGAAAAATATTGATCTAACGACCTTTTGTTTGTTTATTTGTTTGCAAAATATAGATCTAACGACTTTTTGTTTGTTTGCAAAATATAGATCTAACGACTTGAGTCAAGAAGAAAAAGAAAAGTCTAGTAGCTCGAGTGCAATTAATGTAGATCACAGATTCACAACATCATCGTGGTTCAACTCGACCAACTGGCAAAGTATAGTTGGCATTCGAAAAAGGTAGGTCTCAACAAATTTGGAGAAAAGATCAGGTTTAAACTGTAAATACAACAAAACTGCACAACATTTTGAAAGCAGAAATAGTTCCAACCGGCAAACCAAATGTTTATAAAGAGAATCAATTCAAAATGTAGTGGATCATTGATTGGGAAGAACCTGAGACACCGCGGTGAGGACGTGCCGCCTCCACAGCTCGTTGTCCTCATGTTGTAGGCAGTGATGCCGTCCTGGCCACCGAGGTGCACCAGCAGCACCGGCGCCCACAACGCCTCCAGGCTGGAGCTGCCACGGCGCGTGGACGTCCGCTCCTGCTTCCTGTGGCTGTTGAAGAGGGTGGCAAGGGCGTATATGGCCAATGCGTCGCTGCCCAGGTAGGCGAGCCAGATGAAGAACCTGAACCAGGAGGGGATGCAACGCTTGCGCATACCGGCTGCGACGAAGAGGAAGTACTGGAGGAAGAGACTGCCCAGGACGAGCACACGGAGCTGCCACTCGTCCCACCATTGTACCACCTCGGAGAAACCCATCCTCCAACTCTCCTACTGCTGGCTTTTTACATTCAGCCGTATACTGTATATATACCACAGTTGTCCGCGTGCATCATTCCTGTTCTACAGCTAGCACTTGCTCAAAAATGTCTACACGTCTGCCAGCTGCATTTTGTGCTGTTTAATTGTACGACCATGAACTTGCTTTGGTCTTCCTTTTCTTCTTCTGCTATGGATGACTCCATCATTCCATTTCCATTGGTGCATCAGCCAGTACATACTCCCATATATTTTACTAGACTGGACTAGACTATAGACCAACGACAATTTGCAAATTCGGATAGCACATGGGAGTAATTAGCAAGGACATGTGCATCTCATCATAGCCCCCACCGTCTAACATTCTTAAGAAGCCAAACATGGACCACATCAAGTAGGGGTGTTGGGCATGTGATTAAGTTTATAATTTTGGGTGGAGACTGGCTATGATGACTGACTTTCACCAAGTCATAGACAAAGAATGCAGCTAGTCGTTTGGCTTCATTAACAACATTTGTCACATCATTTGTTGTATAGTCAAGGAAGAATATAGAGAGCTAGCAATACCTCAACTACAGCAGGAAGACTTCAATATTTTTATTAGGTTAAGTTATAAGAATTTACGGTACCCAGATTAGAGATGAGAAATGGGTTTATTTGGTTTTTAACAAACTAGCTTTTGCTAAAATAACCACCGAAATAATCATGGAGAGTATCCACAGGACCACACACACCAATTTTTTCGGTGTGATTGTTTGGTTTAACTGGAAACGAAAATACCATAGCATTGCATTAGTAAATCTTGTGATATTTTTGTTTTGAGTCTGTCACCAGGGAGGAAAGACTCTCCACTTGAATATTTTCATATTTATCAAATGAAACAGAGTATATAGTGACAAAATTACTGTGAGGAGAGAAAATCACCCCACACACCACCAACATGTTCTTTATGATCATTTGATCTTAAGCTATGGGATCATATGGTTATGTCAATGATGATGTTAGTGACCGTGGCTGAGGTGTCTAGGTCAAGATGGTGAAAATTTTAGCTTTTCTAGCATCTCAGGTTTTCCAGAGCATGAGGAGAAGGATGAACGGACTGGTCACTAGCTATCAACAACCTAACTACATTCCATACGAATGTGTATTAGAATATTCAAAGTGTTACATATAATAGAGGAATTGTTAATAAAAGGGAACACTGCTAAAGAATGGGATCACTGATTGCACATTGCAAACGGGCGCCAGTTTCCAGTCAATTGCTATGCCTAAGCCGGCTTGTGCATATGCCATGTCTTGATGTATTAATTGCCATATTCTAGCCTCTAGCTTTATTGTTATTTCAAATTTTATGCAAGTTGTCATTCCATAGCTTGATGACATAAGCATGATGTTAATTCCCATGTCCTAACTCATTGTGTTGATTTCAAAAGTGTTGATTGATATGCTCCCGCCCTAGCTTGAATTTTTTGAGCTTCCCTAGCTAGATTCTAAAATTGTGCCCTAACCTGATGCATTTGGATTTGTTGTATATATGTATGCATACTAAATCAGTTGCGACATACTGTACTTAGGACCCTTTATTTCCCTCCATATTTGCTCTCGTCTCATCGTGGTAGATAATACACTTGGTCTTCTCTTATAAATTGTCATGCTCAAACTTAATAAGAACATACCAAATACTCTTCTCATCTGGATAGATATATACCACTGTTGTGGTTATCTCCTACAAAACCCTGATAAGAAACCGATAATTTCATCAACGCTGACCACTTGGTGATGGTTCTAGCCTAGAGGTTTATTTCTTAGTAACGAGAACAAATGGTACTGAGTTAGTTTCAATGCTCTAGGGTGACAACGGATGCACATTCTTGTGGTGCACAACTCTAAGAGCCCTTTTTTCTTGTCTAATTTCAAGGCTTCATTTGCAAGGTTTTGTACCTTGGCTGGACACTCCAAATACTTGACAAGATTTGGTCTGCTGAAACCTGCACGTCCGGACACTGTGGGCAGAAACCCCAAAGTTGACACTTTTTTGACCAGGTAAAAGAGCTTTTGGGGGGTCCTCGTCATTGAACTTCCTTTTTTGGAGGTCGCTGATACTCGGCAACCATTACCCTAGGGACCAAGATCAGATTATACGCTTGGGCGCTTGGCAAACACATTAATCCATCTAACTGTGTGCCATCGATATCAAAATTAACTTAGGGGCATATATGCACTCTCATTGGGTCATCTATTAACCTAGGGCCAATTGCTCGGTACCCATACATCCATATGACCTCTCGTCCTAAAGATAAGCCCATACATCCATATGACCTCTAGCACCCAGCTGGGGTAGACGGTAGGCGCTGTGTGCATGTGTGTGTTGTTGGAAGACGCAATTTGTCTTTGCCAAGCAGTCTAGTCTAGCAAAATATCAAGGTCTTTTCGTTCTAGTTTTTTTTTTCCGCTGTAGTTGAGCACCCATATTTAGCTTCTCTTTGATCAAGTGATGAATTCTTTTTTGATCTCTACTACTACCTCCGTCTAGGTGAATAAGTCATTCGCGTAGTTTTAGATCATTGATTTGAGAAATTAAATATATGTTATATGTCATCAAAAGTATATCACTAGATTTCTACACGGATGTAGTTTCTAAATATATATTTTTTGTCACATATAATACATATTTAGATAGTTAAATCGTTGACCTAGAACTAAGTGAATGCCTTATCCACCGAGACGGAGGTAGTAGCTTAGACGCTTAGTTTGTCTATTACCAGTTAGGACTCGACATTGCCCAGCCAAAATTGTGCACTGACTAGGTGGGCCCCCCTTGTAAGCTGATAATTCCACAACAGAGAAGACTTACTAGCAGGTGGGTCCAAGGGCATTTTAGACAAATTATGCGGTCACGGGCGTTGATTAGATGGTAACGTCTGATAGTGGCATTTTTATGATGCACCTAACGGAGCGATGATAAAATTGTTTAGCGGAAATCCTCAATGGCAATTTTTTCCCAGATATTGAACCTTTTTTTGGTATGTGGTCATTTTCTTAAAATGCACGACCACTTTTTCATCATTTTTTTTAAAGTGGGAGCATTTAAAAAAATAAATGAATAGTTTTGAAAAATGTGGACACTTTTAAAATTACGTTAATATTTTAACAAAATGTTTGAGCACATGTTTTCCATTATATGATAATAATATATTTTGTAAAAAAATTCTTTGCCTGTAGCCAAGCAGATGCCCCTTGGTTGGGTCTTTTGTCGCAAAAATATTTGCTAAAAATGTTTCAATTTTTTTTCAAATTGTTAACTAATTTTAAATTTATTATGGAATGTTTAAGTGTTCACAAATGAATAAAAATTTTGTGAAATTTATAACAATCTTCAAAAATTTAGATATAAATGAATAGAAGACTTCAAGAATTTATTTATTATGAGAATATTGACGAATTTTATAAAAGAACATTTTCTTTGAAAATAAGTTATTTTTAAAGAAACAAAAAACAAATGCCTAAATACAGAGAATAATGAAGGAAACAAATCAGAAGAAAGAAATAATGGGAAAAACGGACGCCCTGCCCCACTAGCCTTGCTTTTATCATTTGATGAGCGATTCGGGCTGCGAGTTTGCTGGCTATCTGACGACCCATGCACGAAATAGGATCTGCACAGGGACACCACCAAATGTTTGAAGAGAAAACAACAACAGAAACATTTGGAGGTATTTTTACTCAGCGCGAGGTGAATGGAGCCAGCAACAGTGCAAGCCCAATCAGGACCAATGGCGGCCCACACCAAATTTATCGGACAAACGGCTCTGGCTGAAACTGAGAAAAGGCTCGAACCTAGCACGACTTTGAATTCATAAAGCGAATAAATCTAGCTAACCAATTTGATATTCTTCACAAAAGTATGTCACGCTTATTGCGAGATATCCGTCGGTCTCGCCTACACACAAAGTGGGCTGACCCAATAAGTGTGTTAGCGAGCAATTTTGGGAAGCTTCCAAGAGAGGTTCGTGGAACCTTCCACCGGATTTGGGCAGGTTCCACACGAGTTTTCATAAGTTTTTCTTTATCGGTTTTCATTGATTTTTCTTTTGTATTTCTTCTTTTTCCGTTTGTTTCTCTTTTCCGTCTTTCAAAATATATGCTGATTTTTTATACACATTGAACATTTTTCATACACGTCTAACATTTTCAGATACATGTTGAATATTTTTAAGATACACGTTGAATTTTTTATCCGAATAAATGTTGAAAAGGTCTAGTAGGTATAGAGCCGTAAGCGTGGTGGGGGTGCTTGTAAAATGCACAGTAGATATTTTTCAAATACACAATGAAGATGTTTAAACACACATTGAATATTGTATACAATTTGCGTGAACAAAAATTTGAATGTCATGAAGCATATTTTTAAATGCGTCAACATTTTTTAAATGTCATGAATAGAATTTTCAGCGGCGCGAACTTTTTTTTTACAAATTCCGTGATTTTTAATATTTTCTTGGCCTTTCTAAAAACCGCCATGAACACATTTTCAAACGTGTGACCCCGCGGTCGGTCTCCCTCCTCCTCCGCAGCTCGGCGCAGCTCACGAGGACTGCTTGTTCGCGCTGGGTTCAGGACAACGCCGCATACTCTAAGCCGCCTGGATTTGCGGCCAGAAGAGTTACAATGGGAACATTGCATGCTATCAGGCAAACCAGACTGCAGCATATTTATCCAAGAGTGTGACAGACAGTTACTGAAGCAGCAACTGAAACCGCCCCATTAAAAACATTAACGTGTGCATCAAGGGCGACCTCTCGGCATGTCCACGTCGACACAGGTATACCCAGTTTTTTGTTGCGTGGGCTGATGGGTTTGGCAGAAGCGCCTTCTCCTTCTCTTGTTTTGAGTGGGGCCACGCCTTGTTGGGTGTTCATTGGGGAGAGGGGAGAATAATAAGAAGATAGACAGCCTGTTTGGTAAACACTTAGGCAGGGGAATGGGAGTTTGCACAAGGGTGTTTATGAAGGGATTAGTCATGGGAAGTAGATTTTTACTCCCATTCCCTTGTTTGGTATATGATGGGAATTAGCGTGGGATAAAACTCTGCTCACGAATTAACAGGGTACCCCCTGGGAAGAAATAGGTGTGAATTGGCTTCCTCAACTCCCATTCCCCTTCCTACTTAAACTCCCATTCCCTCTAATCAAACAGTGGACTTTTAATCTCCTCACCCCTCAACTCCCATTCCCCATCTCGAATTCCCCCGAACCAAACACGCTGAGAGAGAAAGAGCGGGGCACTCACGCAACCCTCCCTCACCGCTGTCTCGTCTCCTCCGTGGCTCCGCCGCCTTCGCCTCCCCTCCCACCTCAGCGCCGCTGCCTCCGTCTGCTCCGCCTCGCTCTACTCCGTCCCTCCGCGCGCCATGCCGTCTCCACAGGGTCCAGCCTCCACCGGAGCCGATCTCTCTGCTGAGCACGCCCCGCGCCGCCGTTGCTGCCGAGGGCTCCTCGGGGCCGCTGCAGCCGGGGAGGCGGCCTGCGGGAGGGCCCTAAATGTGGCCGACGACTCCATCCCCGGTCGCATGTGGCGGCGGTCAGCCCAGCTCCGCCTCTTCCAGCCCATCTTCTTGGTATGCATCTGAATGCCTAAAGAAGGTGTCTGGCATTATTGATTCCTTTGGAGGTAATTTGCTTTCAAAGTTCTTGTGTGCTGACAAGTCTAATTATTATCCATACATCAGGGCATCATTGGTAGTGAAGAAGGACTCTTGCAGCTGCGAAATATTAGCAGAGGAAAATCTATATGGTTTGAAGGGTTCAGATTCATAATCTGATAGTATTAGGACCCTTGATCCTTCAACCATTATGAGATTTCAAGGCAGATAGTGCAACTTGTACTGTTTACCTTGATTAAATCAATGCCTTCTGTAGCTTAAGGTTTAATTAGCAGACTACTAATGCATGCTTTGGTAATCTCCTTTCTGAATTCCATACTTGGTACAAGAATGTTCCTCACCCGGTCATCCCAAACTGGTGGAATATAAGAAGGATCAGAACTGGGACACAATGTCCGTCGATTATCTTGTTTTCCCTGGAGGCGGAACTCAATTCAAATATGGTGTTGCAAGATACATACAGTTTGTAGAACAGGTAGATATTACTATGCCACCTTGATCTACATTTGAACATATTAACTTTGCAAGAAAATTCCAAGTACTTATATTGCCAAGTAAGTTCTGTGTACTTGTGAATGGAGATGCTTCTTGTGTGTATGTTTGCCGATGTTCAGTATTTTCTTTGGTAACATTGAGACTTTAGGAGTGAATATACACGCTGTGCAATCACATCTAACAGTAATAACACCAGTTGCAAAATAAAACTACTGTATTTGTTTCAGTTGAGATCCTAAACTATATTAATATGTTATATAGACAGCTTCATGTTAACATGTTCCTGCTTTTTCTTGCGGTGAAGTCAAGAGCTTTTTATTTATTATCAAGTTCTGGATACAATCAGCCTTTTGTTAGTTTCATGTTGTTAGTTTGACCCTGTTTTAACAAGCAGAATTTAGAAAAAATGTACTAATGCACACAAGAAGAGGGGATAACAGAGGATGCTGGTGATGTGGATTATAACATTTCCCCCTGCTCATATGGAAACAATATTGAGAATACGACCCTCCCTACCCAAATATTATGTGCAGTTTTTCTCACTTATTCTCTAAAAAAACTGCCGCATAAATCTAATTTAATTTAAGCAAATCAAACTATGCTTTTTCCTAGGTGCTACGTGACTTCACTGGTCGCATTATTGATTGAGATTTCGAGTACGACAACTTCACAAAAATGGTTCGCTTGCTATCGTCTTGATGATCTTGAATTTTAGTTTTTTTTCTTTGAATTTACGGTTTCAAATTTTATCCCACTTGATAAGTTTGAACTTTGGTCGAAGAACTTGGTTATTCTTGTTCTGATTGTTGACACATGTACTTAATTGACTAGAAGCATGTCATTCATATGATTGATACAATACATTGCCTGCTTCATTCTGTTGGAAGAGGGATAGGTGTGCCTTAATGCAGACTGTATATGCATCCTTGGTAGAACAATGTATGCATGTAGTGATGCAACTACGTGTACAAATCTGGGAGAACATGTTTTTCCTAGATGCATGTGATGTTCCTTTCTTTTTCTCCCTGACTTGTTTATGGGCCTCTAGAGAAATTTATTCAAGGAATTATTTTCGAAGGATCTATTCTAAAGAACTCTTTTTTTTAACTCCTGGATAGGCACAAAAAATCCTGTGCTACGAAGGTTAGCTTCATAGTGTCCATGGCATGTTGATGGCTAGCTCTACTGCGTGTAAAAAACCGGAATTCAATCATTTTTTCTCTTTTCTAGAAAGATAAGAACAATATCCAGTGTGATTCTCTTCTTATGTACCAGCTTCACCATGGAACTCGAAGGCTGCTACTATTACTTCTTGTGCTATTATTTGGCAACCTACTGCTGCAGTCTCCAGAGATGACACCATTAGTATGGGTCAGTTGCATTGGTGACGCTGAGCACAAAGCTGTGAATCCACTCCCTTTTGCTCTGGACTGTGTATGTCTCTCCAACCGTATGCTCTCCTTATTATTTTAGTAGTTGGATATAATGTCAAATCATTTACAATCATTGTGTGTAACTACAATCTGATGCAGAAGAGTTCTGGTAATTCTCATAATTCATCCAGTATATGTTTGCTTTCCAAGCAAAGAAATTGGAAAGTCATATAAGAGCAGCATAAATGACATGTCTTGAAAATTGTATGAGGTTCAATCTTGATGTAGTTTTGGACTGAATATTTCTCACTTCGAGGAATGTGTTTTTAAGATCAGGCTTTTCTTCCAAAAATCTATTTAATTTACTATTAGCTTATTTGACAAAGAGAAATGTTCTCTGTATAGTGGATACAAGCACTCATGATAGATCCTTTATGTATCGCCACTGACATATATCTTTTCTTCCAAGGAGAATATATTTGTGGATTAATGTATCAGTTTTATGTATCGCCGGTGACATAATGTTACTGATAATACTTGTCTTGAGAGTTATATCAGGTTGCAGCCATCCTTTGAGATTGACATGGCATTTTTCACACCCAGGATTAATTCATGTTATCTTTCTATTTGCTTCCAATCCTAAATATTTCTCATCCATACATGTATCTGTATCTATAGGTTTGGTTATGGCGTCAACTGGCTATCTCGACAACATTTATGCTGAAGTTATCGACCCTCCAAAGAATGGGATGTTAGATGTCATAGAACTTGTCTGTGATGTTATCAAGCATTCACGGAATCCAAATGTCATGGTTTCTAGAAATGGGCGTGAGCTATTGGAATGCCCCATGTGTTTGGTTCCCATGTATTCTCCAATTCATCAAGTATGTCTTCTTGCCGAACTAATCACATTTAACTATAGTATCTCAGTTGTATCTTACTAGCCTTTCTAGGTTTTTGACTTTCTATGTGTATGCCGATATATAAGAATACGCAGTTGCAAAAGTAACATTGCCGACCAAGGTAGGCAAAGCTAAAATAGGGTTTTGGTTTGTGACCTTTTTCTATGAATCCCTTTCACACTAATAGGTGACATCCCTTTCTTTATTTTAACCACCTGATGCATCAGGCCTACCCCCGACTAGCCCCCTGCAAACATTTTGAACTTATAGATTGCACGCTCTCTTTTTTCATTTTCAACGTTGTCCAGATTGTTCCTTGTCAATTGATTCTACAAGGAGGGCTCATATCTCATTATTTAGAATTTACACTACAAATCCTTAAGCTCAGAAAGAAATTTATGAATGTGTCTAGAGGTTCTTTTACTACTGTCGCATTTGTGTGTGCAGTGCTCCAATGGCCATGCTATTTGTTCTGAATGCAAGCCAAGGGTTCATAATTGTCGTCCAACTTGCAGGAGTGAATTGGGTAACATAAGATGCCCTTTGGAGAAGGTTGGCGCCTCTCTATAGGTTCTGTACAAGTTCTAGAACTTTGGATGCTTGGGAATATATCCTTATAATTGCAAGCTGAAACATGAATCAGAGTGCTAATACAGACCATATACTGGCCCACATGCAGGTTCTGAATGCACTGTCGCTGGTGACATGCCATATCAAATTTTAGAGTGTTCTTCGAACTAATTCAGTTTGATCTTTCTGTAGGTTTTAGATTTTTGTGGATTTATGTGATGGAATCTTGAGATGTCGAGAATGCATCGAGAAAATGCCACATGAATTGTTGTTTGAAGTTACAGCCTTACAGGGGCATCGACTCAAATTTGCAACGTCGAATTTTATACCATGATTGTGTAGCTCAGTCTGGTAATTTCCTTTCTCGAACATATAAACAGATTTAGTCCTATATCTTGCTTTAACACTAACTATATTTTTTAAAATCTTAAAACTTGTGTGTTGTTGCTCTGTTTATCAGTGTACTATTGGCACTACTACCACTATCATCACGCCATTAGTACCCTGGTGCGCCATTAGTATGCCTCCCAGGGGGCCATATTTACCTTGTGCTCTGGGTTACTAATGGCGCACTAACAGATAATGCGCCACTAGTATTTTTTATAGCAGTGCGCCACTAATGTGCTGTATGGTGCGCCACTAGTATAAATATTAGGAATTTGTTTTCTTTTCTGATATTTGCACAGGTTACAAAATATATTACTGCACAGAATATAGACAGCAAAACATATAAATAGCAGATTCATCGAATACAATAGAAGATTAGTCTCCGAATACAATTCATCATATTAGCTATCAAAATACCGAACAAAGTTAGAACATTACAAGTCTCGAGACCGCGAGTAGCGAGTTTGTCTTCACATTACAAGTCGATATCAATCATCTAAACTACCATCACATAGAAGAGAGCTACGGTCATCACGATGAGCATCATCGCGATGAAACTGGTCTTCATCCGGTTCCTCCTCCGCTCCCACCTCTCTCCCGCTAGATAGCGCGCGTATCTAGCTTCCGCCTCCGTCCTAGTGGTGTACCCTTTGTAACTGTTACCGCTGAAACGGTGAACCTGTCTCCGACACTCCTCCCAGTCGTCGTAGACTCCGGGAACCTTACCCTTGTACACGACATACGACGACATCTCTATGCACTAGCCAAACAAAACGTTAGTAGCAATTTCACAGACAATACATAAGCAATATATAAGTATGCAACAAAAGGATCGGAAGAGAAAAGCAAGACATTAATAGCACGATTCATGGTCCTACTAATAAATAGCATCGATTACATATAAGTTGAGCGACTGTCCAAACCAAAGAGACATACAAGTTCAT
Source organism: Triticum aestivum (assembly GCF_018294505.1). NCBI lineage: Eukaryota > Viridiplantae > Streptophyta > Magnoliopsida > Poales > Poaceae > Triticum > Triticum aestivum. The sequence continues at coordinate 22,335,340 of NC_057796.1, forward strand.
TAAAGTTTAATTACAACATGAGCTAATCGATATTTCAGAACTACATAGCATCACTACTTTGGACTCGACTCAGGGACCGGAGCGTGGATGAAGCCGCCGTCTGTCGTGATGGTCATGAAATCGCGGGCGTTGTCAGCCTGCATTTGTAGCGTTGTTTCTATCTCACTGTTGGACGGTTGATATCTGAGGTAGAACTGCCCCGAGGTACGAAGGACATCTTGATGGATGATTTCCGCAAACTCCGACTGAATGCGAAAGAATTCTTGTCTGATGTCCGCGTCCTGGATTGCCGACAAGCTTGCGGCCCAATCTTTGAGATTATTTGGTAGCAGAAGGTGATTATGGTCCCGTACGATCGCCCGCATGTGATGGAGGGCGTAGTAGGCATGCTTCTGACCGCCAGACGGCTGCTTGACGCAGGGGAACGTCGTATTATGGGTGAACACGTGCTTGCGGTACCTACGAACTGGCCTGCTGAAGGTGCCTCCACATCTGGCGTAGCCGGGGAGAACATCATCAAGAACTTTCTTGATATTTGTGTAGTCTTTCTTCGACTGACGGTCCGAGTCGAAATACGTGGCCATGGAATATTTCGGGCTTAAGAGGATGAGTGTGCAATGTGTGTAACTGCACAAAACACGGAATGTTAGAAAAAAAAAGAACAATCGAAATCTATGAAATCATATGTTACGGGGCGGTGAGGGGATGACTTACTCGGGAAAGTAAGGCACGAGGAAGTTATCCTTATCTGGGTTTGCCAGAATCACGCCTTCGAGGTATGAACTCGCGACTTGCCGGTCCCCAGCGCTGCCCAAGATCTTGGCACGCATGTATAAGGGGTCGACTATCACGATGTCCGGGGTCTTGTCTCTAATGATCCGCATCTCCATACTCAGCGAAAATAGCCGAACGAAGGTGTAGTGTAGCGGATGAAGGTTAAACATAGCGAAGATGTCATCAAACCGCAGGACGATCGTACCCCCGATGGCGCTATCCACAAAGCCCTTGCCCTCTGGCACCTTGGCCACGAAAACCGGGTATGCCACATTATTCTCGGAGAGGCGCCGCTTCTCCAAAGAAAGAACACTATCATGCAGACTCCGCATAGCACCGGTTGCAGCATTGAGCAGATTAGTCGGTAGCATCGGCCTACCCGCCACATGCACCCTCCTCGAGATATCCTTAGGTGAAGGTGGACCGTCCTGAGCACGGATTGTACTCGGTGCCGGCTGGCTCGCACCCTTGTTAGTCTTTCTTTTCCATCCCTTCTTCTTCTGCTGTAATGGGATCGAGTTCTGCTCAGAGACCGCCTTCTTGAGTGTGTTGGGGATGATAATATTTCGCACCTCGGCTATCTAAGGCTCGGTGAAGGCGGCAGCTGGAGGCGTCTCCTAAGAACTGAACGCCAGACGACGCCTGTTGCAATTGGGTTTCTCCGCGGTACCAGCTAGATCGCGATCGTCTTTTGCAGGGTTGGGTTCTGGAGAAGGAGGCCCCAAGAATACGTCATCGTACCCATGTTCGTTGAAGTACTTATCGACATTGGTAAATGTACCGTCGTCGTCGTCGTCTGGATCCTGTGCCATATGCATGTTCGGATCCTGTGCCATATGCACGTCCGGCATGTCCGGTAGCGTTGCGGGGGTCTTGCCATGGCTTGGCGCCGGCACGACTGGCGGTGTTGTCTATGGGGTGGTGTTCCCCGCCCCCAAACGAATCTGGCTCTTCAGCCAAAGCATGGGCCAGCTTATGCAGGCGTTGAGGGTCATCACATCATCTTCGTCGGCCCCATGGGGTCGATACGGAGGTAACATGTCGTCGAAGCCCGATAGCACCCGAACCAGTTGAACCCTATAAACGGTGGGTGGCATCGGATTACCGTGGAACACGCGGCTGCCCGGTTGAACGATTCTGCCCTTGGCGACATCGACCAACTCGTCATTCACGAAGTGCAGGAGAGTGCACGGAACGTCGGCGGCGCCCTGCGAAAACATGCAGGGCGTCAGGGATGCCCAGTCAAAGGCAAGGAGATGAAGTCATCGGCCGAGAGGCTTAATTAGTTACTGTGATGGCGTCGAGCTCGGCTAATGTCGAGGCACCGCCAACGGCGGGCATGCAATTGACGGAGGGGCCGCTTGCTGCCGAGGTGCCAGCCGGCGTATTCTTCCCACACCCGGGTGCATTAAGCTGCAATGCCGGCGCCGCCGCGGGAGACACCAATGCCGCCTCCGCCGGAGACACCAATGGCGCCGCCGCGGGAGACACCAATGCCGCCTCCGCCGAAGACACCAATGGCACCGCCGGCGCGTTGCCCGAGTTGCTGCCCGTGAAGCTGGGAATCGGGGGCGGCCCTTGTTGGCCGTCCGCCACCCACGCCTGCAGCCCAGAAACCAAGGTAGGTATAATGGCGGTGATCGTCGCTCCCAGTTGGTATTGCACTTGCTCTTCGACCATCTCCGGAATCCGCGCGACTTGTGCCTTGAGTTGTTCAACCTCGCGCTGCTGGCTTTCCGAGCTGGTCTTTCTCTCCTTTCGCCCAGCGGTATAGTATTCCGACCATTTCGTGGACAAGCCTTTGCCGGCCACACGACTAGCTGACGACATCTTACTGAGCTTATCCTTGTTTTTCATTATGTTCAACGCCCTATTTAAAGGGGTGTCGAAAGGGGAGCTCTGAGACGACCCCGCGCTACTGCTTTCAGTGTCCTACGGAAGGAACGTGAACCATTTAGAAATTTGGCTTCACTAACTAGAATGCAACCATATATGGAGCTAATTACGCGGGGGTGTATTCCTTACCAGAACTTTCTCAAGCGCCTTGGTCTTCGGATCCGTGGTAAGCTCCTTGGTTACCGGGTCAATCTTGTACCGGGCCCTGACATAGTTCCTGGTCTGCTTGTCACGGTATTTCTCGAAGCGGGGCGGTAGGCCTTGCTCGGCACGCTCCGCGTCCTCCTTGTCCCATATAGGTTCCGCCACTCTGTAACCGCCGGGACCGAGTTTGTGGACCCCTAAGTTCATGTCCCGCATATCTTTCCCCCACTGACTTGATTCCTCGGATGCGTTGCTCTCGCACTTGATCTTGAACTCCCGGTAGTCATCTTCGCTGATCGAAGGATTTTTCTCCTTGATCTTCTCATAACTATCACCTTTTTCAATCATGCTCTTCACCGCGCCTCTCCAAGTAGCCAGGGCCTTGCTCATCTTCGTGAGGGCGGCACTGTTCACTTTATTCCCTGAGAGGCGTGTGTTTGCGAAGTCACCGGGGAACTTGTATCGTTCGTGCAGCTTCGTGAAGAGGAGGTTGCGCAAATTCCCTCGGTCACGATGCCTTAGGTTCTCGGTGTTGATCGAGACGGTGCTCCGGAGAATGCACCCGAGCTGTCCCGCGTACCCCTTGACTATTTCTTTGGGCGCCGTTGGATGCCCCTGGGAGGACACTTCAGTAAATTCCTCCTTGACGGTGCCGAGCACGTTCGGGCGCCGGTCCTTCCGTTGCCTCTTCGGTTGGCTGCCATCTGTTCATGCGCCGCCATCATCAGTGGTGGCGTCCTCAGCGGCACCATCAGTGGTGTCATCCCCGACGCCACTAGGGGTTGTGTAGTCGGGATCTGTGTCTTCCGCGGCGTCCTCATAGCGGTGAGGTTCTTCCTCCATCTCCTGGGACAGCTCCCAGAATGCCTTGCCCGAACCGCCGGCCTCATCGTTGTGGGCCATGTTTCACTCTAAATAGCAAAAAATTTGGTCAAAAAGTTGGTTATTGTCAAGGAACAAGATCATGGTCTCATCATTTAGGGTTTGTCGACACCGAGGCATCCTAAAAGCTAAGCTTTTATCATTTAGGGTTTGTCGACGCCGAGGCACCCTAAAAGCCTAAGCTTTCATCATTTAGGTTTTTATCGACACTGAGGCACCCTAAAAGCCAAGGTTTTATCCTTTAGGGTTTGTCGACGCTGAGGCCCATGCATAACACAAGAGGCAGTTGATCCTACTTAATTAAGTACTAAGATACCCCGGCCCATGCATTAGTCGCAAGTACCCCAAATGTCCTATTTTTAGCAAAGTCATGCTAAAATTCACGGAAAATTTCAGCATGACCTTTGCTGAAAATAGGACATATGGAGTACCCGAATTTGCCGGAACGGAAGTTAATCGACATTCCGGCAAACTCAAGGGCCTCTCGGGGTACCTGCAAAATCATCACGACACGATGGTCGGAGACAAAACCCAGCAAACTAGCACCACAATGTGCCTCTACTTTCATATGGATGAAAAGGCCACAGACCATATGGTCCCCTGCTTTCATATGGACAAAAATCAGCTCAACTTATGTGAGCTTCCATTCCAGATCTAATAGATCACCCACCAAAGATCATCAATAGTTTAGCAAGTCTGTACCCTCAAGAATGAACATATAGCAATATTTGTTGTCCCCCCATAACATACGGAAATCAAAATCAGCTCAACTTAGATGACAATGTATATACTTTATCACATTATATAGGTGTTGCAACAACGTATATACTTTATCACATTATAAGTCCTCACACCATCAACTATGACAAAATCTGAGAGTATAAGTCTGGTTACATTCACCCAAGTCCAAACATAAAATTCTGTCCAACATAGTACATCACACTTTGATAATTTCATAGGATTTAATATACCGAACGAAACCTGACAAGTGATATGTGTTTTAAGTATCTACAGAACAGCCTCTAAAATTTTCATGTTGTTACTTTATTTTAATACCACCTCTAACAGGGCCTAATCTCCCATATCAAAATACTGTACCCAGGAACATATATTTCGGGACAGCAAACTAAACTGATAGCTGCTCTCAAACCGTACATCCAAACGACACAAATAAATACTCTAAGAAACCTTGAAACTTTATCTAAAACTTATGTAAAGGGGCCAACTCAAAATTCTGAGCCTAGCTAACTCATTTTTCAGATATAAGCTTGCTGTCCAGATTTGACAGTGCAGTTTTTAACCGAACCAAGTTCAGTTTACAGCCAGAGTCACCCCACGATCCAGATTTTCTCTAAAAGGCAACCAACATCTCGCAATATTGCTCATGAATGGGTTATCAACCCTAACTAATTTGGTTAAACAAAGGGTCTAGCATAAAATAGGGCTGCTATGCACCTTACATGGATGTTACAAAAACACCGAAAATCCAAGTTCAGTATATGAAACACTCACTAGGTACTAGTTTGAGCTCACGTAACAAGCCAAGGGTTGAGTTTAGCTCCTATTGACTTAGCTTCCCACTTCTCTCATGTATAAGTAAAAGGCTAGTGAATTAAAAATACAACTAGCTGCAGATTATTAACCCAATACGAATCACAGATAAATAAATTCTGGAGTTATGCTCACAACAGAAATATATGCGCAGGTGTGCAATGACAAAATTCTGGAGTTATGCTATGCAATCTAGAATGTAGTCTAAGGGGAACTAACTAGCAGCAGCTCATCTAGAACACATGTGAGTACTTCAATGGAAATAGCAACATCAGGAAGAAAAGAAGGAACATTGTCCCACAGTAGCAACAGCAGGTGGGCGGGGCCCGAGCGTAGTGGAGGCGCGGTCGCGGTGCGGTGAGCGCCTGGGCGGGGCCAGGGCGCGGCCAGGGGCCGAGGGGAGCACGGCCACGGGGGCGACAACCAGGAGCTGGGGCGCGGTGGTGCGACAGTCTACGGCGACGAAATCGAAGGGGGGGAAAGGGGAACCGGTGCAGCTCACCGAGAGGAAGACGATGGCGAGCTCGTGCGGGGCCGGGGTTGACGAGGTGGCGCGGATCGACGGTGAGGCCGCGGTGGCCGGAGGTGGAAGAAGACCTCGATCCGCATGATGCAGAGTCGCCGAGCTCGAATGGGTGGCCGTAGATGACGTAGAAGAACACTGCAGAGCTCCTTGACTCCTTGGTGGGGTGCGGGGACGACGGTGGTCGCGGGGACGATGCGGTGACAGCGACGACCTAGTCGGGTGAAGCAGCGCGAGGGGAGGGGAAGTGGGGAGGTGCTAGGGTTTGCACAGGGGTCTGGCTCGGCCTTATCCAACAGGGGAGCCGGAGCGGGTGTGGAGCGGGTGCGGGGGTCGTCGGAGCGGGCGCGGGGGTCGTCGGAACGGGTGTGGCGAGGGAGGGAAGGGGGATCTGGCGAGGGAGAGGAAAGGGGGATCGGGCGAAGGGGTATCCAGCTAGAGGGGGGAATGTTAGTAATGGCGCACCATCTAGCGGTGCGCCATAAAAACACTGATAGCAATGGCGTAGCCTCCTCTGGTGCGCCATTAGTAACTTTTTTTCATTATTTTTTGTTGCATCTAATAATTTGTTTTTTATTAAATTTGTTATTTTCATGAGGACTATAACAGAAGATATCATCAAATTTGTTTTTTTTAAATATCATCAAATTTGTTTTTTATTTTTAATTGAAAATATCATCAAATTGTTATTTGAAAATATCATCAAATTTGTTATTTAAAAATATCATCAATATTTTTTTTGGATTTTTAGTTGCATTCATTTGTGAATTGGTAAAATATTTATGAATATGAAAAAATATCATCAAATTTGAAAAAATATTCATAAATTCAAAAAGTGCCCATGAAATTTAAAAATATTCATGAGTTCAAAAAATATTAACAAATTCAATATTCATGAGGACTAGAACAGAAGAAATATCATTTCAAAATGTCGAAATACAATCGAGAAATGAAGACTACGATTTAAATACAATCGATCTTAGCTAGCTATCTTTCCACAATCTTCTTGTCCTTCTTTTTCGCAAATGGAGTTCTTCTTTTGAACGGACGTCCTTTAGGTAGGGTGGTCCTGCTTCTTCTTGTGGTGTATGGCACTTCATCGTCGTCGTCATGTTCCATCTTCGGGTCGCCGTACTTGTCGAAGTCTTGCTCATTGGCGACTCCATCCATTCCGATGATCTTCCTTTTGCCTCTCCTCACGACAACACGACTGGGCTTTGACGGGTCGGTAATGAAGAAGCATTGGTCCACTTGGGAAGCCAGTACCCATGGCTCATTTTTCGCGGTGACGTTTGAGCCCGCGGTCTTGGATTTGGCTTCGGGTATAACCATGGTGGTGAAATACCGGTCTTCTTTTATGATGCTCTTGGCCCATCTGACACGGAACATCGGGACCTTCTCTCCAGCGTAGCTCAGCTCCCAGATCTCCTCGATCCTTTCGTAGTATCTGTCCTTGTCGTTACCGGTGTAGGATTCCATCGTTACCCCGGAGTTCTGGTAACCATAGCTCTTCATGTCCTTGTCCTCGGTGTAGAATGTGTAGCCGTTGATATCGTACGCCTCATAGGTCATCAGATTGTGCTCGGCGCCCTGTGACAAGGCGAATATGAGTTTTTCTTCCGCGGAAGAATTCTCATGTAAAGGGTACGACGGAAGCTTCTCCTTGAACCAATGTGTGAAACATGAGTTGTGCTCTTTGATTATATCTCCGTCCGTCCGCTGTTGGCCTCGGTCATTGTACGTCTTCTTAATATAGGTTTTGTGCTCTACCACCCAAGGATCGACCACGTCTATGTGTTGTAGCGCGACTAGGTTTGCTCTTTCAAAGTCGGCAAGTCGACCCTCGAAGTTGACATGCATTTCGCGGCGACCCTCGCGGTGACTCCATCCAGCGAGCCTGCCGAGGTGCCTGTTGATGGGCAGACCAACGGGGTTCTCGATGCCTAGATAATTCGTGCAGTAGGAGATGCAGGAATGTCGGCCCGAGTTGGAAAAGTTGCATAGGCCAAATAGAGTTTCATGGACGTGCGCGTCCATGATCCCACGGATTGCAACTGGAAGTATCTGCGTCATCAGCACGTGACAGTCGTGAGACTTTATCCCGCTGAACTTCTGCTTCGCTGAGTCTAGGTATGTGCTTATCTTCTCCGCGTAACCGTAAGGAAGTTTTACACCTATGAGGCAGGTGAAAAACTGCTCGATCTCCTCCTGACTTAGAGTGAAGCACGCGGGAGGGTAGTCATTTTCGGTCTTCTTGGCCTTTTTGCCTTTGCGACGACTTTCCGTGTCCCGCTTCGCCTCATCATCATCATCCAGTGCGGCTCTCATAGGGAAATATTCTTTCTCTGCAGCATCCCATGTATTGGCTGGCGTTTTCCACAGCGTGTCTAGCTCCTCTTTCAGCAGCCCCAGATACAGATTGATGTCGTTCCCTGGTTGTTTCGGCCCTTCAATTAGCATACTCATGTGAATGTACTTCCTCTTCATGCACAACCAGGGGGAAGGTTGTACATCCACACAAACACAGGCCAGGTGCTATGTGTGCTTCTCTGGCTGCCAAACGGATTGACTCCATCGGTGCTCGCGCCCAGCACAATGTTCCTTGAATCGTCCCCAAATTTTGGGTGTTCGAAGTTCAACGCTTGCCACTGGCTCACATCCTTAGGGTGACTCAGCATCTTTTCTTTTTTATTTATCTCCGGATCATTTCCGTCATCTTCTCGCTTCTTCTCCTCCCTATCCGCGTGCCAACGTAGGAGCTTTGCTAGCTTAGGGTCCACGAAATACCGCTGCAGACGAGGAGTGATCGGAAAGTACCACACCACTTTTCGAGGAGCTTTCTTCCTCTTCTTGTATCGAGTGACGCTGCACACCGGACATATGGTAGACTCCGCGTGCTCATCCCGATAAATGATGCAATTGTTCATGCACACATGGTATTTCACGTGCGGTAAATCCAGAGGACACACGATTTTCTTCGCCTCCTCGAAACTGGTCGAGCACTTGTTCCCTTTGGGAAGACGTTCGTGCCAGAATGACATGTTCTCGTCGAAGCATGCGTCGGTCATTTTGTGTTTAACCTTCATCTCCAGAGCCATGAGCGTTACTTTCTGTCGGGTATCCTTGGGCCTGCATCCTTCATACAATGGAGTAACCGCGTCTATCTCCAGTTGATCCAGCTTGGCTTTCTCTCGGGTGGCAGCTCTTGCGTTATCCGTCTGCTTGAGAAGCAGCTCTTGAATATGAGGGTCCTGCACCCAGCCCATCGATGGTCCATCGTCGTCTGCTCCGGTATCTTCATCTTCATGATCATGCCCTTCGTCTTGATCTTCCTCATCATCATGTCCTGCATCTTCTACATGATGACTGTGTACAGCATCACCGTCGTGATCATGTCCTGGAGATTCTTCGTCTTCTCGCCCACCCTCGCCGCGGTGGTTGTCTTGCTGCCCTTCCTCATTTCTTGCCCGGCCCCCATGGACGACTTCATAGTCATCTTCATCACCTTGCCACCGATAGCCATCCATGAAACCACGCAAGAGCAGGTGGTCCCGCACCTGCCTGGAATACGGGTCCGCAATAAGGCTCTTCAGCTTGCATCTTCGACACGGACATCTTATCTCCGTCTCGTTCTTTTGAAGCATCTCGGCCTTCGCGGAGCTCAAAAACCTATTCACGATGCCTTCGGTCATCGTGCGGACCATGGTCGCCTGCGGGGTAGAGCAAAACGATACTTTAGAACCAAGAAAAAATTTGGCATGACTTTGCCTAAAAATAGGACCAAAAAGAATGCATAGTGCCAAATTCTCGCCGAAACGGAAATGAATCAACATTCCGGCAAAATATTGGCAACTATCGCATTTCAAATACCGGTACCTGCAAACACAAACATATATGCAACACCACAAACATACGTAGATCTAGCTAGGCCATAAAAAGTGCATGTGCACATTATTGGAGGGAGAAAAAAGTAGATCTACAACATAAAGAAAGCTTTCCCCTTACTTACCTATCAAAAAAAGGTAATTTAACCACTTAATTTGGGTGAATCTATGGTGCAAATGAGGTGAGGAGGAGGAGACAGCCGAGACAAGCTTGGAGGAGGAGGTGGAGAGAATGAAGTGGGGAAAGTGAGTGGTAGGTGGCTGTCCAAAATATCTAGCTGGTCTTAGTTACTAATGGCGCACCACCCAAACATGCGCCATTAGTAACCCTGGTTACTAATGGCGCACCAGTTAGGGGTGCGCCATTACTAGTTTTGCAAATATATATATATATATATAATTGTCAGTAGTGGCGCACCGTGGTTGTGGTGCGCCATTACTACTTTTAAAAAAAAAGAAAAAAAATTGTCAGTAGTGGCGCACAGAGCGTGTGGTGCGCCATTACTAGTTAAAACTAGTAATAAATAATGGCGCACTGTGCCCTGGTGCGCCATTAATAGTTTTGGAAAAATAAAATTTGCTACTAATGGCGCACCGTGTGTCTGGTGCGCCATTAATAATGAGAACACTAATGGCGCACCTGTATCTGGTGCGCCACATACATGGTGTGCCATTAATGTCCATATCAGCAATAGCCCTATTCCTAGTAGTATGGCCTGCGTATCTAAATAAAATGACAGTGCATATGGCCATAATTACGCAGATTCTTGAGAGCGAAAAACTCAACCATGATTCAATGTTTAGGCATGCAATGATTCAGTTTGGACATCCAATATCAGGTGGGTTGAGGTGGTCAGCAGATAATAGGTACGTGCTGCCGTCGTTTGGTCCCTCTCCTCTCCTTGCTTCTGCCTCTTCCTATATTCATGTTTTGTGTTCTTGCCTTGCCAGAAGCCGTTCATCTCCATTGCCCAGCGGGGGCCTCTTCGGGACTAATCTAGCATCAGGCGTTATAGGAGGAGAGACGGCTCTCATGGATTAGGATGTTGCACATCATTGACGGGTCATTCCATGGATTAGGATGTTGCACATCATCGACGGGTCATTCCGCGCGCTGCTCTTGTTGATTTGTTCTTGACATATCCTCTGTGGTGTTGTACCTTTTGAATCAGTTGGTGGTTTATATTAGCAAGTACTATCATTCGGTCACTTTTGAACCACCGATATTGTATGCGATCAGTCCTCTAAACTATAAAACTATTGCTTTTGTGTTCATACAAGCCTCTTAGTATATATGATGTCACTATTATTCTTTTAAGGCGGATCCATTCTCTGAATGTGTTGTATAGCTCTGTCTTATTGTTCCAGTCACCAAATTTTATATTGTTGTACTTTGAGTCTAATGCAATAACAAGTGAGTATAAGGGACGTAATCCACCTGGCACCGCCCCAAGGCGCCACCGGGTGGCGCCCCAACCACTAGTGAGGTATTAAGGGACTCCCTCCTGTTACCACGCTACTGCAGCTTGGAACCAAACTCGCTTAATTTTGTCTTTTATGCTATGCAATCTGTAGTCCTTACTGGATGCTGAAGGCAGCCTTTGTTCAAGACGATAGCTGCCGGGAGAAATATCAAGTGGGGACAATTGGTTCTTTATTGCTCGCCGATCTTGATCTGACCAGGAGGTACGTGCTCCAGTAGGCATTATGAGTCATTCACATGACTTGGATCCTAACAGACTAGGAGAAACAACATGCATGTATCTCTGGAGATAAGATCCTACCTGATAACAAGATATACTTGCAGATCGGGTTCCCCTGCTCATCCGCCGCTGCCTGCACCAGCTAGAGAGACCCATCACTGACTCACGTAACACTGTCTTGGACGTATTGCCCTGCAGTTCCAGGTTCTTTCTTGACCTGTTATTACCAAGGAGTTTACAGTAATAAAACACTGTCAGACGTACTGGAGTAATTACTTAGCAGATGTTTTCCTACAAGAACCAGAAAACTCCCAAGTGTTTGGCTTCAGTTCCACAAGCCTGAACATTCCACAATGCTGCACAGCACGCCTTTGTTTGCCGGCACTAACAAACAAGAGCAATAGAGATCGATAGTTTTATCAATTAGCACCGTCCACGCGCACTGAGTAAATAAGAAACCACCTAATCTACTACACATAGCCGTCGAACCAACGACCATCGGCCACTAATCGTCATGCATGTATGCCTTGAGCAAGCAAGCTCAGTTTCTTTCTTTCCTTTTTGCCGCGTTTAATTGCTAATCGCCGCAGGTCATCGCCATCACAAAAGCACTGATCGCTGCAGCACGTAGCCATCACAGAAGTTGATCTCAACATGTGAACCCACTTAATTAACTAAAGGCATTGCATCAAGATCAATGATCAGTTCATTAACTGTTGCTGGCTTCTTGGAAACCAGCCACCACCACCCAAGCACCCCCCAAGAGCTTGGACTTCCTTGGTATTTCTGCTGTGCGGTTCATCAGATGAATTTAAGGCAATTTGAGAATCTTGTGGTGTCAGTTTAATTTGAGAACATATCTAGTGATACATCCCTTTGGGTGATTTAGGTGATACTGTGATACGATTGTCGGAACGTTATGTTCCATTACTGGTCCGGTCACAGTTTTATGATTTTCATGAACTTTTACTAGTGCTAGAAGCTGACACAGCACTGAAGGTCAAACACCACTATTCAAATATTTCCATATTTCACATCAGTTTGTCCTTACAATGGTGGAGTGTCAATTTGTCATAGTGGTGGTAGCGATGTACGTTTTCCACTTATTACCGCACCATTTGCGCATGCATGCGTGCCTTGAGGCTCTTATGTTCCACACATTTATGACTAAACAACTAGTGTTATAGCAAGCACTATGGTTTGTTTATCAGCTTGATTAGCTTTCCCTGTAAAGTTCTCTCCTCTCCACTCAACATGTCACTTTAAGATGATCATTGGAAGAAGAAATCCATCCGGCAACACCACACCAAAAAAAAGAAGAGACATGATTCATGGTGGGTTTTGATGCATCACTGGTTGCCTTTCTGTGCCTTCAGTTCACAACTAATCACTCATGTGTGAAGACAACAAGTTGCGTTGCATCATGTTTGCCTTAAACATCCTTTTCTCTGCAGATTTGTATCACAATTAGACTGACAGGTGCACATACGCCTTGCACACATTATCTTATCATCAGCTATGATACATATATAAGTAGTTATCATCAAGATCGAAGTAGTATAGTAGTTAGCAAGCTAACAAGAAATTGCTAATTAGAATTTGGAAGTAATTAGCATGTGTGACCCCTCACTAGCAGATAGCTTAGCTCCTAGCTAGCTAGCTAGCTAGTGATTTGGTTAGACACTCACTAATTTGTTCCTTAGTCGCCTAATCTGTCCGGTAAGCGTGATATTTGACGCGTGTCACGGCCAAATCTATTTCTTAATCAGCAGGGAATCATCGAGCAGACTAAAGGGGATTGGTCATCATGTGTTGATTGTCTATCTGCTTGGATTGATGCTTACATTCATGTGCGATTTAATATGCTTGATTATTTTATCTCTTCTTTTCGGTGGTCATGTGAGTTGAAAATAAGGTGGTGAGATCGGTCGATGCGTGCCCGACCAATTGACTGCGACACCCCAGGAATATTATGTTGTACTGCCATCAGATTAGTTTGTTAAGCAATATGGAGTCCAGTGTGTTAATTAATGTGGAAGTTATTTAGCCGAGCTTTTGCTGGCTTGAACAATCTATTGTGTTTTCCGGAACAGAAATTTAAGTGGAGACTCAGCTGTTTCCTGCAAAATTGTTGTCCAATTGATGTCATATCTCTCACATAGTCACATGGATACATGATCTCTGTCATTAGGTAGTATTGTCTTACATCCGTTAACCTTTTGACTTTTGAAACCGAGGGTACCGTTCGAACAAGAAAACAAAATTTACTACTTAACACTTAACCTTTTTTACATCAACTAGTGGCACTATGTTAATGCTGAGGTTATGTTATCATCGTTGACGCTCCCATGTCCCATGCATGATGAGCTCCCCTACGTTAACTAATGTAAAAGTGACCACACGAAAATAAGAGTGAATTCCAGTTTTACTTGCCACTTTCGCATTTCTGACGCTGATTACCTCATTTTACGGCATTTCATCCGGGTTGGCCAATTTAGTGAATGTATTGCCAGTTTTTACTCCATTTAGCAAAAGTTTTACCAAATTTTACCACATTTAAATTTTTGGAGTGATCCATGATCTCGACCATTAGGTACACTAGCTTGCCATGTCATGATTTTCGTCGCAATTTTTTCTCACACCTGAACCGGTTCGCGTCCAACGAAGCCATTTGACCGGTTTATACTTTGGAAAAAAAACTAGGAGGAAAACCACGATATGGCATGCTATGTGTACAGACTCGTTAGATCGCTCTCGAAAATATAAAGGGGTAAAATTAGCATATTTTTTTATTAAATGGGGTAGTTTGGATGAAAACTTGCTAAATAGGGTAATTAGCACAGTTTTTTTTAAATGAAGGGTAAAAACTGAGACTCACTCTGAAGAAATATAATGCAAGTGCGGGACGCGGATTTTTGGCTCTGGGAGCATATATATGATCCCTAATGAACAGTGAGATCAAAATAAATAGTAAATAATTTTTTAAAATTCTGAAATTTTTTTAGATGTTTATATTAGTGTAGCAAATGTGCTTGATAATTTTCATGCCATATGGGATAGTAGTGCTTTGTCGGTGAAAACCAAAAAAAATTTAAGTGTAACATTTGTAGGTAACATTTGGCGTTCGACTTGTCTTTTTTGCACAAGTCAAAATGCTGAAGTTTTTTCTCTGAAAATTTGTATGTACCATTTGGGTGTGACAATGAACACATCTATGTTTTTCAATTTTTTTTAAATTTGTAAAATCCATTTTGGGTGCGCAGAGCAAAGTGCTCCCTAGAGACAAAATGGATTTCCGGAAAGTGTGTCCTTGGAAAGAAAAGAATAAAGTAACGTAAAAGGGACCTGGAAAGCGTCAGATGATGATCAATAGAGATATCAAATTTTACTCTTGAGATATCAAAGTTTAGTGTGCGCCCTGCTTTGATTAGTAAGACATCCATTATGATCCGCCGCTTTTTGATTGATATCATACGCCGTGTTACCGAAAGAGGCAGGCGTACATGTAGATTAGTTCATGAGCAAATAATAAGAGAGCGTATAATATATTGTATTAAGGGACGGTCATGTGAGTGGTAGGTCCTGTTCGGTATGGCTAACATAAACATCGATCGTTGAGGTGGATGCCACTTAAGTTAAGCTAGTGCAATCATCAGTGATAAAATAGTAGTGTTACTTTACTCTTGCAAAAGTTCTTGTGCTACTACGCCGTTGCTACTTGCTGCCGCACCAAGTGACCACAATAAGTAGCGCTACTAATTTACTTGTGTAGCGCGCGATTAGCTGTCGACAAACAATTGCTAGCTTGTAGCCCGTTAGTTGGTGTTTCGGTGATGGATATATATCTGCTCATTGTCTAAGTGCATACGTACAACACTAATAGTAATTAATTAAGCTGAAATATGAGAGGTAAGCTCTCAGCTCGCTTGTTGAGCTGTTCTCCCGGGAACAAAGATGTACGTCTCCTCTTAAGCTCTGCTTGGATTATCGTTTTGCTTGGAAATGCCCCTGTAAAAAATATACAGCTTGACCCATCGTTTTGCTTCCAACCTAAAATTGCTGAGCATCCGGTATCATACACCTGTAAATTTGACACCTCCATACCACAATACACCTATCCCAAGCCTGGCCTTAGGAAATTCCCAAGGTACTGCCTCTTTAACACGTTATCATTGTCTAAGGGAGGGACAACTGCCATAATGCATTGTCTTTTAAGTATTGTATATAAGTGATGTTTTTTATTTAGTTGGTTCAGGGATTGTGCTTACAATAAAAATTGGTTTGTAGCCTATTGAAAATATGATAGGAAAGCCGCCATCAAGGCGAATTTTTGGCCATAAGACCTTCAGTACAAGGCCATTCTTGGAGAAACCAAACATTCAACTCAATTCTAAAACATGTCATGTAGAAATCAAACATTTTATTATTTCTAAAATTACTATGTGACATATTTTATTCCAATTTGTTCAGTTATTTTAGTGACATTTCTAGATAAATCATTTTAATCATATTTTGGAATTGTATAAATATATAAACCCCAAGTTGTGAAATCACTATGAAATATTTCAGTCCACTCGTTTATAACCTTTGACGGTACATCTGAGTCAATATTAGCCATTCATTCAGCAGATTGAAAGGTTTAGATTTATCAACACTACCAGAGAATCGGGGTAGTATTTTCTGGTAAAGGGGCAAAAATGGACAGAGGTGGGAAACAAATCCCGCACATGCGAGGGTATGTTCGGTATTCAGGAGATGTAACGAGCAATTCCTAGTTCTCTGTCGCTCTCTCCCGAGTGAATTGCAGAAAACCACCACATTGAAGCCTAGGGTTGCAGAAAAGACTCTTCTATGTTTTTGTGCCAGAAAACACTGATTTCGCGCCTAATCATTTGCAGAAAACACCTAACCGTCTGTTCGGGCAGTTTAACCTCTATTATGACAGGTGGGGCCCGATTTTGAGGACGTGGCGTAACGCCCACGAGCTCACGCCGTCTGACGGTGCTATAGTGGCAACGGACGCGCCGTCTCGGTCAAAACGGCACGGGTGCCTTATCCACTTCATTCTCCCCCTTTCACCACTCTACTCTCCTCTGTCTCTCTTTCTCCCCGTGCTCCATGGCGACGGCGAGCCCTGACGATGGCGGTGGAGTGGATGCCGCCGGCGGGTGAGTGGATGGAGGCTGCAGCGGAGGGTTGCTTCGCGGCGGCGAATCGAACGAAGTGGAGGAGGTGTGCGGCAGCTCAACCCTAGTCGGGTCTCGAAGAGGAGAGCGCCGTTGCCGTCGCTTGAGTACCGCGCCGCCGGCGCTCTTGCCCGTGCTGTGCAAGCTACTCCGACGGGTAGCCATCAATGGGCTTCTGGATTTGGCGGCGTTGAGTAAGTTGTCCCCCTCCTTTACTGTGGATTCTAGGGTTAGGGATCAATTTCTAGGGTTAGGGATCAATTTCTCATAGTTCAATAGTTAGGCTTCGATTTGAATGAACTGTAGGTCATTATTTTTTGTAGTCTAACCTCTGATATGTATCCTATCAGTTAGATGAATTTGCTTCTGTGTATGAAGTTAACTGAATTTTCTCATTGTACAAAAGGTTTTCAGTTCACTGAATATTGTTTAGTGTCAATAGTTAACTGAATTCTATCAGCGTCTGAAGTTACTGGATTATGGTAGTGTATGAAGTTAAATGGATTTGCTTCACTGTATGAACTTAACTGAATTTTTTAGTGTTTAAAAGATTTCAGTTAAGTGAATATGTGTCAGTTTCACCTAGTAATTTGTAATATTTCAGATAACTGAATATGCACTGTATATAGTGTAGTTAGTGCACTGAAACTGTATGCGTGCTAATTATTTATTTGTGCACTGTATATACTTCAGTTTATTATTGATTTTAATTATTAGAAATGTATGCATAGAAATTAATGTGTAGCTTCTTTGCTTTGTAGTTTGTGTGATGATGTGTTGGAAGTTAGGCTCCACTTTCATGACAGGGACAATTTGGAAAGGACCATGTGTGTTTCAGGCATAACATTTCTGAATCTAATAGCACTAATAGAGACAGCAGGCTATGGAGAGGCTGACTACATGTACTTTGTTAGGGATGCTGGCTTGGGAGTAGCTGGTTTGGAAGAGATCTGTGATGATGACAAGGTTGATGAGATGCTAGACCACATTGCCAACAGAGATCAGACCATAGTTAATCTGACAGTAGTTAGGGGTAGTGAGCCCAGACCTGGAGATTTAAACATAGGTCATGTTTGTGAGCAGCAGGTCCCTATAGGCAGTGTTGGAGAGAGGACTGTGTATGAGGTTAGTGATGAAGGTGTGGTGTACAGGTCACCATCCAAAAGAAACAAGGAGAGTTGCACAAGTTGATGAGCAGGAGGCACATCCAATACAATTTTACTCCAGAGAGCAGAGCACACATCTAGTTATGCAGAAAGATATAGATATGGATCAAGGAAATGCAGGAGATGTTGATTTGGAGCAAGAGGAGTTGGAAAGAAGTATGGAGCTTAAGAGGAGGAATAAAATACAGAGGTATAAGAAGCATAAGAAGAGTGTTGAGAGGGTGGAGGCAATTAAAAGAAAACTTCCTGTTTTACTAACTGAAGATGACTCTGACTTGGAGCAAGATGAGGATTTCATGGCTAGGATGGCTGAGATGAGGAGGCAGAGACAAGACCCATTTTTACACTTTGAAGGTGACACTGATGTTGAAGAACCTTATGAGCTAGAAGAAGAGGTAGTGCATGAGGAACATGGAGAGGATGAGGAGCATGGAGAGGATGAGGAAATTTAAGAGGAGGTGGTACCACATGGGGAAAAGAGGAAGAAGTTGAAAGTAAGAAAGGGGCCAACTAGTAGATCACATGCAAGTTTGGAGCAAGAATTTGAGGATGTTTGGGTGCCATCATCTGATGAGGATCCAAATCCTGGTGATTTGAAGGAGGATGATGATGATGGGGCAGTACCCCTAGCTTTTGTGCTTGGCAATAAGAGTAGGGCCAAAAAACCCAAACCAAGAATCTGGGAAGCTGAGGATAGAGAGAGCCCGGAGATGCAGTTTGTAAAGAAGCTTTGTTTTGGAAGTGTTTACCAATTCAGAAGGGCACTTCTCACATTCCACATAGCTCAAAATAGAAACTATCAGTTTCATAGGAACTGCAATGACAGAATCATTGCTATTTGCAGACATGAAGATTGCCCTTTTTTCATTGCAGCTTCTTTGTTGGCAAATGAGAGAACATTTTGCATTAGAAAGGCAAATTTTTTGCACACATGTCCAGCTGTAGCAGAGAGCACCAAGGTGACTACCAAGTGGGTCACACATCAGGTGTTAGAAGCAATAAGAACAGACTTGAACACATCAATAACTACAATAATGCAAAATCTGAAGAGCAAGTATGGAGTTGAGATCAGCACTCATATGGCCTACAGGGCTAAGAACAAAGCAGTTGAGATGGTGCAAGGAGATCAGAGGGGTCAGTATACCAGGATCAGGGATTACTTGCAGGCTGTCTTGGACACAAATTCAGGTAGTAGGTGCATTGTCACTACTAAGTTCTTAAAGGAGCATCCAAGCATAAATCCAAGGTTCCATGGTCTGTTCATTTGTTTGAATGCTTGCAAGGAAGGATTTCTGAATGGATGTAGACCATTCATAGGTGATTACTTTACTTTGTTTACTTTGCCTTGTTTGAATGCCATGTTTCTGACTTGTGTTGTGTGCCATTGCAGGTGTGGATGGATGCTTCATCAAGCTGTCTACTGGCCAACAAATCCTGGCTACCACAGGAAGGGATGGGAATAATAACATATATCCCATTGTTTTTGCAGTTGTGGACAAAGAAGACACAAAAAGTTGGACTTGGTTTCTATCTGAACTGAAGATAGCAATTGGTGGAGAATCATGGAGATTTGGTTATTACACCATAATCTTTGATAGACAAAAGGTAATTCCCATGTTTAGTTGTATTTTATAATATACATTGCTTACTATTTGCTTAGTTCATAATTGCATAGTTCACAATTGCTTAGTTCATAATTGCATAGTTCACAATTGCATAGTTCATAATTGCTTAATTAGTTGTTGGTCATACATTGCTTAGTTGTGATTATGGTGATTTCTCCAAACAGGGCCTTCTTAAAGCTGCAAACAATGTATTCCCCAACTGCCCACATAGATTCTGCCTTAGACACATCTATCAAAACTTTCAGACTGCTGGTTTTAGGGGGTCAGAATTAAAGAAGTACATGGATAAAGCTAGTTACTCTTATACTGAACATGACCATCTTGCTGCAATGGATGCTCTTAAAAATGAGTGGAAGGCTGCTTGGGCTTGGCTTAACAAAGTTCCTAGAGCTGCTTGGGCTAGATTTGCAATGGACTTCAATTGCACAACTAAACTAGTTGTCAACAATATTAGTGAGGTCTTTAACAAGATGATATTAGACGTGAGGGGCAAACCAATAAAGAGCATGATAGATGGAATCAGGACTAAGTTGATGGTTAGGTTCAATGGCAATAGGACTAAGACAGAGGTAGCCAAGTGGGATATATGCCCAACATATGAAAAATTCTAGGAACTGTCAAGCATTGATGGCTGGGCCAAATATCTACCAAGTGACAAGCAACGAGAGAACTTATTCAGTTAACCTACAGCATAGGACATGTGGGTGCAGGAAATGGGACATGACTGCTGTCCCATGCAATCATGCAGTATCAGCTATCACCAAAGCCAAACTGAGGCCTGAAGACTTTGTACATGACTTTTCCAAAAAGCCAATGTATCTGGCAGCATACAACCCCATCATATTCCCTGTACCAGGACAAGATCTGTGGCCCAAGACCAATAGCAGAGACATAGAACCTCCAGTGTTCAAGGATAAGCCAGGGAAGAAGCAAACCAAGAGGAGAAGGAGCCAGTTTGAGCCACCAGTGATACGTCTCCAACGTATCTATAATTTATGAAGTATTCATGCTATTATATTATCCTTCTAGGATGTTTTATATGCATTTATATGCTTTTTTATATGATTTTTGGGACTAACCTATTAACCTAGAGCCCAGTGCCAGTTTATGTTTTTCCTTGTTTTTGAGTATCGCAGAAAAGGAAAACCAAACGGAGTCCAATTGACCTAAAACTTGATGGAGCTTATTTTTGGACCAGAAGAAGGCCATGGAGTAAAAGAGTTGGGCCAGAAGAGTCCCGGGCTGCCCATAAGGGTGGGAGGCGCGCCCCCCTGGGCGTGCCCCCTACCTCGTGGACAGCCCGGAGACCCCCCTGACTTGTTCCCGACACCAAAACCTCTTATATATACAGAAACCCAGAACATAACCTAGATAGGGAGTTCCGCTGCCGCAAGCCTCTGTAGCCACCGAAAACCAATCTAGACCCGTTCCGGCACCCTGCCGGAGGGGGGAATCCCTCACCGGTGGCCATCTTCATCATCCCGGTGCTCTCCATGACGAGCAGGGAGTAGTTCACCCTCGGGGCTGAGGGTATGTACCTGTAGCTATGTGTTTGATCTCTCTCTCTCTCTCGTGTTCTTGATTTGGCACGATCTTGATGTATCGCGAGCTTTGCTATTATAGTTGGATCTCATAATATTTCTCCCCCTCTACTCTCTTGTAATGGATTGAGTTTTCCCTTTGAAATTATCTTATTAGCTTGAGTCTTTAAGGATTTGAGAACACTTGATGTATGTCTTGCATGTGCTTATCTGTGGTGAAGATGGGATATTCAGGTGATCTACTTGATGTATGTTTTGGTGATCAACTCGCGGGTTCCGTAACATTGTGAACTTATGCATAGGGGTTGGCACACGTTTTCGTCTTGACTCTCCGGTAGAAACTTTGGGGCACTCTTTGAAGTACTTTGTGTTGGTTTGAATAGATGAATTTGAGATTGTGTGATGCATATTGTATAATCATACCCACGGATACTTGAGGTGACATTGGAGTATCTAGGTGACATCAGGGTTTTGGTTGATATGTGTCTTAAGGTGTTATTCTAGTACGAACTCGTGAATAGATCGATCCGAAACAATAACTTTGAGGTGGTTTCGTACCCTACAATAATCTCTTCGTTTGTTCTCCGCTATTAGTGACTTTGGAGTGACTCTTTGTTGTATGTTGAGGGATAGTTATATGATCCAATTATGTTATTATTGTTGAGGGAACTTGCACTAGTGAAAGTATGAACCCTAGGCCTTGTTTCAACGCATTGCAATACCGTTTGTGCTCACTTTTATCAATAGTTACCTTGCTATTTTTATATTTTCAGATTACAAAAACCTATATCTACCATCCATATTGCACTTGTATCACCATCTCTTCGCCGAACTAGTGCACCTATAAAAGTTACCATTGTATTGGGTGTGTTGCGGACACAAGAGACTCTTTGTTATTTGGTTGCAGGGTTGTTTGAGAGAGACCATCTTCATCCTACACCTCCCACAAATTGATAAACCTTAGGTCGTCCACTTGAGGGAAATTTGCTACTGTCCTACAAACCTCTGCACTTGGAGGCCCAACAACGTCTACAAGAAGAAGGTTGCGTAGTAGACATCAAGCTCTTTTCTGGCGCCATTGCCGGGGAGGTGAGTGCTTGAAGGTATATCTTTAGATCTTGCAATCGAATCTTTTAGTTTCTTGTTTTATCACTAGTTTAGTTTATAAAAGAAAACTACAAAAAAATGGAATTAAGGGATCCTCATATGCTTCATCTTTTTAATATCTTTCGTGAAAATGATGGGAAGGAAAATTGTGCTCAAGTACTAGAAGAAGAATTACATAGAATGCTTGGCATAAAATATGTGAATGATGAGCATGATTGCAATGTTGTTAGTATGAATTCTTTGAATACCCATGATGCTAATGATATGCAAAGCCACAAGGTTGGGGATGCTATGTTTGATGAAGATGATATGTTTAGTCCCCTAAGTTTTGATGAGCAAATTTATTATGATGATAGCATGCCTCCTACTTATGATGATTATATGGGTTTGGAAGAGTGTCAACTTTAGGAAGTAATGATCCCACTATTTTGGAGGATGTTGAATCTTATTGTGATAATTATGAAAGTGGATTTGGAGAGGTCATGACTTTATTTAGTAATGATTCCACTATCTTGGAAGAGGTTTCAATCGATTATGATGAGAACAAAGTTGCTACCTATGATGATTATTGTGATGATACTTATGCTATAAAGAGTAGTGATGATTATATTTATAAAACTTGTCATGATTATGATTACCCTTTTTCCGAACACTACTCTTCTAACGTGGAAACAATATATAGTATTCGAGTCTCTTATGATATTCCCACTATTCCGATTGAGAAGAATTTTGCTTATGTAGAGAGTAGTAAATTTTCTATGCTTGTAGATCATGAAAAGAATGCTTTAGGTGCTGGTTATATTGTTGAATTCATTCATGATGCTACTGAAAATTATTATGAGGGAGGAACATATGCTTGTAGGAATTGCAATAATATCAAGTTTCCTCTCTATGTGTTGAAAATCTTGAAGCTATGCTTGTTTTGCCTTACTATGCTAGTTGATTATTGTTCCCATAAGTTGTTTGCTCACAAAATCCCTATGCATAGGAAGTGGGTTAGACTTAAATGTTCTAGTCATATTCTTCATGATGCCCTCTTTGTGTTTCAATTCTTATCTTTTATGTGAGCATCATTGAAATCATCATGCCTAGCTAGTGGCGTTAAACGTTAACGCTTGTTGGGAGGCAACCCTATTTTATTTTTGTCCTTTGAATTGTTGCTACTGTTTAGTAATAAATAATTCATCTAGCCTCTTGTTAGATGTGGTTTTATGTTTTAATTAGTGTTTGTGCCAAGTAGAACCTTTGGGAAGACTTGGGTGAAGTCTTTGTGATCTTGCTGTAAAAAACAGAAACTTTAGCGCTCACGAGATTAGCTGCCATTTTTTACTGGAGAGTGCTTTTAGGTTTTATTTTTGCAGATTATTAATAGACAAATTCCTCAGGTCCACCAATTTATTTCAGAATTTTTGTAGTTCCAGAAGTATACGTTTGATACAGATTACTACAGACTGTTCTGTTTTTGACAGATTCTGTTTTCTATGTGTTGTTTGCTTATTTTGATGAATCTGTGAGTAGTATCGGAGGGTATGAACCATAGAGAAGTTGGAATACAGTATATATTACACCAATATGAATTTAGAATGAGTTCACAACAGTACCTAAGTGGTGGTTTTATTTTCTTATACTAACGGAGCTTGCAAGTTTTCTGTTGAGTTTTGTGTTGTGAAGTTTTCAAGTTTTGGGTAAAGATTCGATGGACTATGGAATAAGGAGTGGCAAGAGCCTAAGCTTGTGGATTCCCAAGGCACCCAAGGTAATATTCAAGGACAACCAAGAGCGTAAACTTGGGGATGCCCCGGATGGCATCTCCTCTTTCGTCTTCGTTCATCGGTAACTTTACTTGGAGCTACATTTTTATTCACCACATGATATGTGTTTTCCTTGGAGCGTCATTTTATTTTGCTAGGATTTGCTTGCTGTTATTTACAATAATGTTTTGCATCTTTATTAAAAATGTCAAGGATAGCCTTTACCATGCTTATTTTGCAAGTATACATGTTGCTGTTTCAAAACAGAAAGTTTATCGCTGTTGCAAAAATTCCCTAGAAAAGCCAGAATATGATAAAATGTTGAAACTTCTTACATATTAAGCTCTGATAAATTTTCTACAGTGTGATAGAATTTCATAATGTTTGGAGTTAGGGAAGTATGATGAATCTTGCATTCTTTACAGACTGTACTGTTTTGGCAGATTGCTGTTATGTTTGCATTGTTTGCATATGTTTGCTTGTTTAATGATTCTATTTGATGATAGGAGTATTAAATATGCAGAGGCATTTAGTATGCAATGTTGAATAATAATGTTAGTGATTTGTTACAATATAAAATGATAAGGTTTTTGCATTGGTTTATACTAACTTATCTCACGAGTTCTTGTTGAGTTTGGTGTGGATGAAGCTTTCGAGATTTAGGAAACCATGATATGAGAGGATTAAGGAGACACAAAATCTCAAGCTTGGGGATGCCCAAGGCATCCCAAGATAATATTTCAAGAAGTCTCAAGCATCTAAGCTTGGGGATGCCTCGGTAGGCATCCCATCTTTCTTCTTCAACAATTATCGGTTAGTATCAGTTGAGCCTAAGTTTTTGCTTCTTCACATGATGAGTTCTATCCTTGAAGTGTCGTTTTATTTTGTTTTGCTTGCTGTTTGAATAATATCCCAAGATCTGAAATTCTTAAATGAGAGGGAGTATTCACATAGCTACATAATTATTTAACTACTCATTGATCTTCACTTATATATTTTTGGAGTAGTTTGTCATTTACTCGTGTGCTTCGCTTATATCCTATGAGTAAATAGTTGAATGATTTGAACATCATAAATCTGAAATTATATATGTTTCACATCCTTATCCCATGGGGAGTAATGACTTCACATATAAGAAGTAGAGGTGGTAAATTTATTGAAGGTTAGCAAACATTGTATTGGTCACTTGAACAATTCATGAAAGAATATTGAAGGAAGAGAGATTTCACATATAAATATACTATCTTGGACATCTTCTATGATTGTGAGCCCCATTAATTATTTTCAAACCTGAGCAAATTAGTTGAAGTTGGACAAGGAAGACAACATAATGAGTTATGCTTGGGTATATTTGTATAGAAGTTATATTGTTATGGATCCTCTAACATGTGGTGCTTGCTATTTAGAATCCTTTGCTAGCCAAAATATCTATACTAAACAGGAATACTGCTTGTGCATCCAAATTCCCTTGAACCAAGTTTCTTCCATGAGTGTCCACCATATCTACCTATATGCGGCATTTACCTGCCGTTCCAAGTAAATTTGCATGTGCCAAACTCTAAACCTTCAAATAATAATCTGTCTTGTATGCCCGAATCGCTCATGTAGCGACTAGGGGCTGTCAGTATCTTCCATGCTAGGTGGGTTATTCTCACGATGAGTGGACTCCGCTCATCATTCACGAGAAAATGGCTGGTAACTGGGATGCCCAGTCCTATGATCAAAAGATCAAAAACAAATTCGCAAATAATTTAAACAAACTCCCCCAGGATTGTTGATAGTTGGACGACACCCGTTGTTTCGGACAAGCCGTGGAGTGTGATTGTTGGTGGAGGGGGAGTAAAATCTTTACCTATCTGTTTGGGAACTGCCTATAATGTATCTAGTATGGAAGATATTGGGAACTCTTGGTCGTTATGTTGACAATGAAAGCATACCTCTCAAAATTATTTTCATCTCTGTTTGAGCTTCGAGCTCTGGCACCTCTGTAAATCCCTGCTTCCCTCTGCGAAGGGCCTATCTTTTACTTTTATGCAAGAGTCAGTAGTATTCCTTCTCATTCCAACCTACTTTTTAGTTGGCAAGCATCATGTAGTGGAGAAATATCTAAGCATATATGGCCATTCAAACATATTTGATCATGAATTATTATTGTTGATAATTATCTATATGATAAATAAGTTGGGAGGCGAAACATTAAGCCCCTATCTTTCTCTGTGTTCGATGGATGCTATTTGTTCTAAAAGTATGCTTTGAGTGGTAGCAATCAGGGAAGACTATATGATAGTTGAGTATGTGGGATTTGCTAAATCAAAGCTCTTACATAGACCCTTCCTAAAAATAAGATGAATTGCAATTGTTTAATGACTGAGAACTATTTGTTAGTTTTCAAGAAAGTTTATGATCTATACATTAACATGTGAATAGCTTGTTACTTGATCACGAGAAGCTTTATGATATGAGCTACTGTTATGACATATAATGATGCTAGAAAAGGTGATTGAAATTATCATTGATCAAACTTGTGCACCTGCTAGCATTCACACTTCATAAATTATTTCTTTTATCATTTACCTACTCGAGGACGAGCAAGAATTAAGCTTGGGGATGCTGATACGTCTCCAACGTATCTATAATTTATGAAGTATTCACGCTATAATATTATCCTTCTACGATGTTTTATATGCATTTATATGCTATTTTATATGGTTTTTGGGACTAACCTATTAACCTAGAGCCCAGTGCCAGTTTCTGTTTTTTCCTTGTTTTTGAGTATCACAGAAAAGGAAAACCAAACGGAGTCCAATTGACCTGAAACTTGACGGAGCTTATTTTTGAACCAGAAGAAGGCCATGGAGTAAAAGAGTTGGGCCAGAAGAGTCCCGGGCTGCCCACAAGGGTGGGAGGCGCCCCCACCCCCTGGGCGCGCCCCCTACCTCGTGAATAGCCTGGAGACAGCCCTGACTTGTTCCCGACGCCAAAACCTCTTATATATACAGAAACCCCAGAACATAACCTAGATAGGGAGTTCCGCCGCTGCAAGCCTATGTAGCCACCGAAAACCAATCTAGACTCGTTCCGGCACCCTGGCGGAGGGGGGAATCCCTCACCGGTGGCCATCTTCATCATCCCGGCGCTCTCCATGGCGAGGAGGGAGTAGTTCACCCTCGGGGCTGAGGGTATGTACCAGTAGCACTGTGTTTGATCTCTCTCTCTCTCTCTCTCTCTCTCTCTCTCGTGTTCTTGATTTGGCACGATCTTGATGTATCGCGAGCTTTGCTATTATAGTTGGATCTTATGATGTTTCTCCCCCTCTACTCTCTTGTAATGGATTGAGTTTTCCCCTTTGAAGTTATCTTATCAGATTGAGTCTTTAAGGATTTGAGAACACTTGATGTATGTCTTGCATGTTCTTATCTGTGGTGACAATGGGATATTCACGTGATCTACTTGATGTATGTTTTGGTGATCAACTTGCGGGTTCCGTAACATTGTGAACTTATGCATAGGGGTTGGCACACGTTTTCTTCTTGACTCTCCGGTAGAAACTTTGGGGCACTCTTTGAAGTACTTTGTGTTGGTTTGAATAGATGAATCTGAGATTGTGTGATGCATATTGTATAATCATACCCATGGATACTTGAGGTGACATTGGAGTATCTAGGTGACATTAGGGTTTTGGTTGATATGTGTCTTAAGGTGTTATTCTAGTACGAACTCTTGAATAGATCGATCCGAAAGAATAACTTTGAGGTGGTTTCGTACCCTACAATAATCTCTTCGTTTGTTCTCCGCTATTAGTGACTTTGGGGTGACTCTTTGTTGCATGTTGAGGGATAGTTATATGATCCAATTATGTTATTATTGTTGAGGGAACTTGCACTAGTGAAAGTATGAACCCTAGGCCTTGTTTCAACGCATTGCAATACCGTTTGTGCTCACTTTTATCAATAGTTACCTTGCTGTTTTTATATTTTCATATTACAAAAACCTATATCTACCATCCATATTGCACTTGTATCACCATCTCTTTGCCGAACTAGTGCACCTATACAATTTACCAATGTATTGGGTGTGTTGGGGACACAAGAGACTCTTTGTTATTTGGTTGCAGAGTTGTTTGAGAGAGGCCATCTTCATCCTACACCTCCCAAGGATTGATAAACCTTAGGTCATCCACTTGAGGGAAATTTGCTATTGTCCTACAAACCTCTGCACTTGGAGGCCCAACAACGTCTACAAGAAGAAGGTTGTGTAGTAGACATCAACCAGCACCCAAAGATACTTCTAGGATGGCTTCAATTACATGCAGCAACTGCCAGCTTGTAGGTCACAGATACACATCATGCAAACAGACTCTAAAACCAGGCTTAGCATTGAGAAAGAACAAGCATCAGGTTTGTACAAGCATCACAGATACACATCATTTTGTTTTCTAACACTTGAATGTATTAACTTGCTACAATTCTTATATGCAGTCTAACAGCACAGAGGAGGGTAGCACACAAGGAAGCAGGGCACCAACAGCACCAAGGGGATCAACAAGTGGAGCGCCAAGGGGAGCACCAAGGGCAGCTTCTTCAATAACTCCAGCACCAAGGGCAGCTTCTTCAACTGCAGGTGCAGCAACAAGGGCAGCCAGCTCAACTGCTGCCAGGAGAGCTTCTTCAACTACATCAAGTAGGAGAGGTTCAATAGCTGCAGCAGCCACAACAGCACCATTCTTGCCACCAAGACAGAGAAAGCAACCCAGCAGGCTGAAAGACTATTTCTATGCTTCTGGGAACTGATGTTGAACCTTGATGATGATGTGATCTAGCTAAACTAGTAATTGCTAAGATATATTTTGGGAACAACTTATGGTACTGTAATCTGGCTGAACTAGTAATTGCTATGTTGTTGGATCTAGTTTCATGATGATGTGATATGGTACTGTAATCTATGAATCTATGAATCTATATGATGTACTGTACTTAAGCCTCTCTATTTATGTCAAGTTGGCTTGTGCCCTTACAATGTTCCCTAGTTTAGGCTAAACTAGTAATTGTTATATGATGCACTGTTGTTGGATTGTTATTATGGCCCTAGGGTCAATTCATCAATATATCGACAAGATGACCCTAGGGTCAAATCATTGATATATCGACAAGATGAAGCTCAAGGTAAACCCTAGGGTCATTTCATCGATAGGTCGACAAGATGAGGCTCTAGGTAAACTCTAGGGTCAAATCATCGATATATCGACAAGATGAGGCTCAAGGTAAACCCTAGGGTCATTTCATCGATATGTCGACAAGATGAGGCTCTAGGTAAACTCTAGGGTCATTTCATCGATATGTCGACAAGATGAGGCTCAAGGTAAACCCTAGGGTCAAATCATCGATATATCGAAAAGATGAGGCTCAAGTAAACCCTAGGGTCAAATCATCGATATATCGACAAGATGAGGCTCAAGGTAAACCCTAGGGTCATTTCATCGATATGTCGACAAGATGAGGCTCAAGGTAAACCCTAGAGTCATTTCATCGATATGTCGACAAGATGAGGCTCTAGGTAAACTCTAGGGTCCACTACTAGGAAAAGGGCTATAGACAATATGAACACTAATGGCGCACCAGACATGCGGTGCGCCACTACTATATAGCAGTGGCGCACCGTGTGCTGGTGCGCCATTAGTGTGATAGACACTAATGGCGCACCACAAGTATGGTGCGCCACTACTAACATTTTTTTCTTTTTTGCAAAAATACTAATGGCGCACCGTGTGCTGGTGCGCCATTAGTGTCTATCACACTAATGGCGCACCACAACCATGGTGCGCCACTACTAACAATTTTTTTTTCTTTTTTCCAAAAATACTAATGGCGCACCGGGGCGCAGTGCGCCATTACTAGTTTTAACTAGTGATGGCGCACCAGTCACCCCGTGCGCCACTACTATCATTTTTCTTTTTTTTTTTGCAAAACTACTAATGGCGCACCGCCAGCTGGTGCGCCATTAGTAACCAGGGTTACTAATGGCGCATTTGTTGGTGGTGCGCCATTAGTAACCTGGGACCAGCTAGATATTTTGGAGAGCCACCTACACACTCACTTTCTCCACTTCCTTCTCTCCACCTCCTCCTCCAAGTTTGTCTCGGGTGCCTCCTCCTCCTCACCTCATTTGCACCATAGATTCATCCAAATTAAGTGGTTAAATTACCTTTTTTTGATAGGTAAGTAAGGAGAAAGCTTTCTTTATGTTGTAGATCTACTTTTTTCTCCCTCCAACAACGTGCACATGCACTTTTTATGGCCTAGCTAGATCTATGTATGTTTGTGGTGTTGCATATGTTTGTGGTGTTGTATATATGTTTGTGTTTGCAGGTACCGGTATTTGAAATGCGATAGTTTCCAATATTTTGTCGGAATGTTGATTCATTTCCGTTTCGGCGAGAATTTTGGCACTATGCATGCTTTTTGGTCCTATTTTTAGGCAAAGTCATGCCAAAAATTTTCTTGGTTCTAAAATATCGTTTTGCTCTTCCCCGCAGGTGACCATGGTCCGCACGATGACCGAAGGCATCGTGAATATGTTTTTGAGCTCCGCGAAGGCCGAGATGCTTCAAAATAACGAGACGGAGATAAGATGTCCGTGTCGAAGATGCAAGCTGAGGAGCCTTATGGACCCGGATTCCGTACAGGTGCGGGACCACCTGCTCTTGCGTGGATTCATGGATGGCTATCGGTGGCAAGGTGATGAAGATGATTATGAAGTCGTCCATGGGGGCCGGCCGGCAAGAAATGAGGAAGGGCAGCAAGACAACCACGGTGAGGGCAGGCGAGAAGACGAAGAATCTCGAGGACATGATCACGAAGTAGATGCAGTACACAGTCATCATGTAGAAGATGTCGGACATGATGATGAGGAAGATGCCGGAGCAGACGAAGGGCATGATCATGAAGATGAAGATGCCAGAGCAGACGACGATGGACCATCGATGGGCTGGGTGCAGGACCCTCATATTCACGAGCTGCTTCTCAAGCAAATGGATAACGCAAGAGCTGCTGCCCGAGAGAAAGCCAAGCTGGATCAACTGGAGATAGACGCGGTTACTCCATTGTATGAAGGATGCAGGCCCGAGGATACCCGCCTGAAAGTAACGCTCATGGCTCTGGAGATGAAGGTAAAACACAAAATGACCGACGCATGCTTCGACGAGAACATGTCATTCTGGCACGAACGTGTTCCCAAGGGGAACAAGTGTCCGACCAGTTTCGAGGAGGCGAAGAAAATTGTGTGTCCTTTGGATTTACCGCATGTGAAATACCATGTGTGCCTGAACAATTGCATCATTTATTGGGACGAGCACGTGGAGTCTACCATATGTCCGGTGTGCGGCGTCACTCGATACAAGAAGAGGAAGAAAGCTCCTCGAAAAGTGGTGTGGTACTTTCCGATCACTCCTCGTCTGCAGCGGTATTTCGCGGACCCTAAGGTAGCAAAGCTCTTGCGTTGGCACGCGGATAGGGAGGAGAAGAAGCGAGAAGATGACGCAAATGATCCGGAGATAAATAAAAAAGACAAGATGCTGAGTCACCCTAAGGATGGGAGCCAGTGGCAAGCGTTGAACTTCGAACACCCAGAATTTGGGAACGATCCAAGGAACATCGTGCTGGGCGCGAGCACCGATGGAGTTAATCCGTTTGGTAGCCAGAGAAGCACACATAGCACCTGGCCTGTGTTTGTGTGGATGTACAACCTCCCCCCCTGGTTGTGCATGAAGAGGAAGTACATTCACATGAGTATGCTAATTGAAGGGCCGAAACAACCAGGGAACGACATCAATCTGTATCTGGGGCTGCTGAAAGAGGAGCTAGACACGCTGTGGAAAACGCCAGCCAATACGTGGGACGCCGCAGAGAAAGAATATTTCCCTATGAGAGCCGCACTGCTCACGACGGTGCACGACTATCTCGGTTACGGATATCTCGCGGGGCAGGTGGTCCACGGATTTTCTGGATGCGTCACGTGCATGGATGACACAATGTATCGCCAGCTAGATAGAGATCCCGGGTCTTTGAAAACCGTGTTCATGGGACATCGAAGGTGGCTTCGCGACGATGACCCATTGAGAAAACGCAAGGATCTGTTCGATGGTGAAACCGAACCCCGAAGACGCCCGCGTACGAGGAGCGGCGAGGAAATAGACGAGCTCTTGAAAAATTGGAAAGATTGCCCACTGCCCGGAAAGAAGCAAAAGGCGCCAGAGCCGGGAAAGAAGCGAAAAGCGCAAGAGCCGCTGCTGAAGGTATGGAAAACAAGGTCTGTTTTCTGGGACTTGCCGTACTGGAAGATCCACCGTGTGCCTCACAACCTTGATGTCATGCATATCACGAAGAACGTGTGCGAGAGTCTGCTTGGTACCCTACTCAACATGCCGGAGAGGACCAAAGATGGGCCGAAAGCAAGGGCAGACTTGAAATCAATGGGCATCAGGGAGGAGCTTCACGCTAATGATGATGATGAGGCGAAGCAGGACACGGAAAGTCGTCGCAAAGGCAAAAAGGCCAAGAAGACCGGAAATGACTTCCCTCCCGCGTGCTTCACTCTAAGTTAGGAGGAGATCGATCAGTTTTTCACCTGCCTCGTAGGAGTAAAACTTCCTTACAGTTACGTGGGGAAGATAAGCAGATACCTAGACTCAGCGAAGCAGAAGTTCAGCGGGATGAAGTCTCACGAATGTCACGTGCTGATGACGCAGATACTTCCAGTTGCAATCCGTGGGATCATGGACGCGCACGTCCGTGAAACGTTGTTTGGCCTATGCAACTTTTTCAATGTCATCTCTCGGAAGTCGGTTGGCGTGAGGCAACTCAGAAGGCTACAGGAAGAGATCGTGGTGATACTATGCGAGCTTGAGATGTACTTCCCGCCCGCATTCTTCGACGTTATGGTGCATCTGCTGGTCCATATCGTGGAGGATATCATCCAACTCGGGCCGACGTTCCTGCACAGCATGATGCCGTTCGAAAGGATGAATGGTGTCATCAAAGGATACGTTCGCAACATGTCACGTCCAGAGGGAAGCATAGCCAGGGGCTTTCTGACCGAAGAGTGCATCTCCTACTGCACGAATTATCTAGGCATCGAGAACCCCGTTGGTCTGCCCGTCAACAGGCACCTCGGCAGGCTCGCTAGATGGGGTCACCGTGAGGGTCGCCGCGAAATGCATGTCGACTTCGAGGGTCGACTCGCCGACTTTGGAAGAGCAAACCTAGTCGCGCTACAACACATACCCGTGGTCAATCCTTGGGTGGTGGAGCACAAAACCTTTATTGAGAAGACGTACAATGACCGAGGCCAACAGAGGACGGACCGAGATATAATCAAAGAGCACAACTCATGTCTCACGCGTTGGTTCAAGCAGAAGCTTCGGTCGTGCCCTTTACATGAGGATTCTTCCACGGAAGAACAACTCATATTTGCCTTGTCACAGGGCGCCGAGCACAACCTGATGACGTATGAGGCATACGATATCAACGGCTACACATTCTACACCGAGGGAAAGGACATGAAGAGCGATGGTTATCAGAACTCCGGGGTAACGATGGAATCCTACACTGGTAACGACAAGGACAGATACTACGGAAGGATCGAGGAGATCTGGGAGCAGAGCTACGCTGGAGAGAAGGTCCCGATGTTCCGTGTCAGATGGGCCAAGAGCGTCCTAAAAGAAGACCGGTATTTCACCACCATGGTTATACCCGAAGCCAAATCCAAGACCGCGGACGCAAACGTCACCGCGAAAAATGAGCCATGGGTACTGGCTTCCCAAGTGGACCAATGCTTCTTCATTACCGACCCGTCAAAGCCCAGTCGTGTTGTCGTGAGGAGAGGCAAAAGGAAGATCATCGGAATGGATGGAATCGCCAATGAGCAAGACTTCGACAAGTACGGCGACCCGAAGATGGAACATGACGACGACGATGAAGTACCCGCATACACCAAAAGAAGAAGCAGGACCACCCTACCTAAAGGACGTCCGTTCAAGAGAAGAACTCCATTTACGAAAAATAAAGGCAAGAAGATTGTGAACAGATAGCTAGCTAAGATCAATTGTATTTAAATTGTAGCCTTCATTTCTCGATTATATTTCGACATATTGAAATGATATTTCTACTATTCTAGTGTCCTCATTAATATTTATTTATGTTTATTATGGTATTGAATTTCTAACTCACAAAAAGTATTGAATTTGTTAATATTTTTTGAACTCATGAATATTTTTAAATTTCATGGGCACTTTTTGAATTCATGAATATTTTTTCAAATTTGATGATATTTTTCATATTCAATATGAAAAAATATTGAATATTCCTGAGGACACTCGATCTCGATCCCCCTCGCCAGGTCCCCCTCGCTGCCGAGCACCCCCCACCCTCCCCGCTCCACCCCCGCCGCCGAGCCCCCACACCCTTCCCCACTCCACCGCCGCTGAGCACCCACCGCACCCTCCCCCGCTCCACCGCCGCCGCCGACCCCCCGCACCCTTCCCCGCTCCACCGCCGCCGAGCACCAACCGCACCCTCCCCCGCTCCACCGCCGCCGAGCACCCACCGCACCCTCCCCCGCTCCACCGCCGCCGCCGACCCCCCGCACCCTCCCCGCTCCACCGCCGCCACCGACCCCCCGCACCCTCCCCTGTCTCCTCGCTCAGTTCCCCCTCCCTCCCCCCCGAGCGCCATTGCTATACAAAAAAAGATTACTAATGGCGCACCCCACTAGGGGTGCGCCATTGCTATTCAAAAAAAAAGATTACTAATGGCGCACCTCTCTGGGATGCTCCATTGCTATACAAAAAATATATTTCTAATGGCGCACCGGGTGTGGATGCGCCATTGCTATCAAAAAAAATTCTAATGGCGCACTGCTCGGGGGTGCGCCATTGCTAACCCTTCCCCCCCCCCCACTAAAAAAATTTATATCTTCCCCATCTCTCTCACCCGCCCACAGCCCTGACCCGCCCACTACCCCGACCCGTGTACTGCGCCGCCGCCGCCCCCGCGCCCCCGCCGCCTCCCCCGCTCCGACCCTCGCCCCGGCGGCGACGAGCCCTTCCGCCCCCACAATCTCTGTCCCGTTCGAGGTGAGGCCCTCGCCCGGCCGCCCCGCCCGGCCGCCCGGTCCTCCCCTCCACCCCCTTCGACGCCAGTCAGAGGCACCACTTGCTGCTCTTCACCGACGCCAGTCAGTACTCAGTGTCCAGCACACCGCCGCTTGCTGCTCGGTCTCTGCTTCTCTCTGCTACTTATATACAGTCCATGTCTTCTTGTTTTGCTGCTGTGATCAGGGGCGCCGCTGCCACTCAACGGGACGCTCGCCTTCTGCGGCAACGCCCCTGGCGCCACTTGCTGCGACGCCGCCGACGACAAGGCCCTGTGGGACCAGCTCCAAGCCGCCAACGTCTCCGACGCCGCCTGCGCCGCCGTCCTCAAGTCCCTCCTCTGCATGGTGAGTGCCCGCCATGTGCTCGACGCTTTGCCTCGCTGGGTGTTTCATCAGTTATTTTATTATATAGTGTTGGTTATACCGTCTCCTGGCTCTACTACTCAAAGTATGCATGCACATCATGACAACAATTGTTGGCAATTCAGTCGCCTGGTTCAGAGGAATCCACATGTGTAGAGTACAATAGTGGTAGCTAACTGACATGTGGCTGGTGAAGAACATGTTGCGGGCCCGGCATGTTACCAACTTGATGGTCTGCTGCTAGCTGGGCGGCTGGCTGGCTGGCCGTGTGGCAAGCCCTCTGTAGATAAATTGTTTGATTAGGGTACGGTCTTAGTGGACTTTCTATGCTTAGAGTGGCACTTTACAGTGCTTGAGGCAGGGTTGGTTGGTATAAACCAAATTTGTCCGGGACAGTTTAATTAGCTAGTAATAATGTGCAGTTATCATCATCCCTTCTCTTTTGTTGTGGATGGAGAAGAGAGATTCATGGTACCATAAAGTTGTCACTTTTTTATTCATATAGAAGACTTCAAGTATCTTTTTTTAGAGAGAAGTCTTCAAGTATCTAGTTAAGTTGGTGAGCAACTACACTTTCAGAGCCCAAAGGCCCACAACACACCACACCACACAGCCTTGATGCCTTCTAGTACTGCTAGGGTGCTGAGTCCAACATAGTAAAAATTGCAAAAAATCACAAGGAAAGTAGAAGTTACTATTATGTTTATCTGTAAACCTAAAAAAACACCATTATCCTTTCTCAAACTAACCCACTAGAGATTAATAGGAAAAACAGTCTTAGCACAGAATGTGCCGTCTTTTATGTCATTGGAGTCAAGCAATTGAAAATGGACTAGCTACAAATCGAATGTCGGTTTTTTTTTACCATGGCAGATAGAGTGTTTTTCATGGAAATTATAGGTGTCGCAGGGATGGCAGATTTCTTTAGCAAGCATGGCAAATCCTTGGCCCATACTGTCATCATGTTGACAACTATAATTAACATGAAGCATCCACCTTACTAAGCCATACTTGTGTGCATCTCTAGTTTCCTTGCAGGTTGTAAGTTTTTATTAGGATAGCTGTAAATTTCTTCTGTTTTCTAGTAGTACAACATGTACTGGTTGGGACAAAAACATTGCTTTTGGTGTACCTGTACTGTTCTTTCTAGCTGTAAATTTCTTCTTTCTTCACTTTACTGATGAGTACACAAAGCAAGTGTGAGTGAACTGAATGAATTCAGCGTGCACTGTAGTATAAGTACCATCTAGTCAAGTCAAGCTTTGGTCATGGTCCAGCAGATGAGATTTTCTCTTCTGAGGAAAAGAAGATGAGAATTGAGAAGCATATGCCACACAATGATTCAGCAATATCTTTAAGGCAAATCTGGCTGGCAATTTGGCCCTCTGTGTCCATCACCATGGCCACTACTATTTCAAACTGAAGAAAGAAAGGAAGAGATGATTTTGCAGGTACCCCGAGAGGCCCTTGAGTTTGCCGGAATGTCGATTAACTTCCGTTCCGGCAAATTCGGGTACTCCATATGTCCTATTTTTAGCAAAGGTCATGCTGAAATTTTCCGTGAATTTTAGCATGACTTTGCTAAAAATAGGACATATGGGGTACTTGCGACTAATGCATGGGCCGGGGTATCTTAGTACTTAATTAATTAGTTAGTGTAGGTATATATATACACATGAATCCACCGACATCCTGGAAATCCATTTAATCAGAGGAAGACGACGAAGAAGAAGAGGAGGAGGAGGAGGAGGAGGAGGTGAGGTTGGTTAGCCAAGAGTCAAACCCTAAATGATAAAACCTTGGCTTTTAGGGTGCCTCGGTGTCGATAAAAACCTAAATGATCAATTTCAGCCCTTGGATTAGTTTAATATTTTTTCACACACTCAGAAACCCTTGCTTGCCATGTGTGTGAGAGAGATAGTGAGAGGAGACAAGAAGAAGGGGGTTAGGAAGGGACTTGGACCTTAGCAACAACACACTAACAGCAAATTCCTCGAGAATTAGGTTATTTGGTCAACTTAGAGCTCTTGTTCCTTGACAATAACCAACTTTTTGACCAAACTTTTTTCCTATTTAGAGCGAAACATGGCCCACAACGATGAGGCCGGCGGTTCGGGCGGCAAGGCATTCTGGGAGCTGTCCCAGGAGATGGAGGAAGAACCTCACCGCTATGAGGACGCCGCGGAAGACACCGATCCTGACTACACAACCCCTAGTGGCGTCGGGGATGACACCACTGATGGTGCCGCCGAGGATGCCACCACTGATGATAGCAGCGCACGCACAGATGGCAGCCAACCGAAGAGGCAACGGAAGGACCGGCGCCCGAACGTGCTCGGCATCGTCAAGGAGGAATTTACTGAAGTGAACTGCGACGGGGATCCAACGGCGCACAAAGAATTAGTCAAGGGGTACTCGGTTCAGCTCGGGTGCATTCTCCGGAGCACCGTCTCGATCAACACCGAGAACCTAAGGCATAAGGACCGAGGGAATTTGCGCAACCTCCTCTTCACGAAGCTGCACGAATGATACAAGTTCCCCGCTGAGTTTGCAAACACACGCCTCTCAGGGAATAAAGTGAATAGTGCTGCCCTCACGAAGATGAGCACGGCCCTGTCTACTTGGAGAAGCGCAGTGAAGAGAATGATTAACACAGGTGATAGTTATGAGAAGATCAAGGCGAAAAATCCTTCGATCAGCGAAGATGACTACAAGGAGTTCAAGATCAAGTGCGAGAGCGGCGCATCCGAGGAATCAAGTCAGTGGGGGAAAGAGATGCGGGACTTGAACTTAGGGGTCCACAAACTCGGTCCCGGTGGTTACAGAGTAGCGGAACCTATATGGGACAAGGAGGACGCGGAGCGTGCCGAGCAAGGCCTACCGCCCCGCTTCGAGAAATACCATGAGAAGCAGACCAGGAACTATGTGAGGGCCCGGTACAAGGAGGACCCGGTAACAAAGGAGCTTACCACGGATCCGAAGACCAAGGCGCTTGAGAAAGTTCTGGTAAGGAATACACCCCCGCGTAATTAGCTACATATATGGTTGCATTCTAGTTAATGAAGCCAAATTTCTAAATGGTTCACATTCCTTCCGCAGGAGACTGAAAGCAGTAGCGCGGGGTCGTCTCAGAGCTCCCCAGCTTGGGACAGCACTCTAAATAGGGTGTTGAACATAATGAAAAACAAGGTTAAGCTCAGTAAGCCCTCGTCAGCTGGTCGTGTGGCCGGCAAAGACTTGTCCACAAAATGGTCGTCATACTATAACGCTGGTGGGCGAAAGGAGAAAAAGACCAGCTCGGAAAGCCAGTCGCGCGAGGTTCAAGAACTCAAGGCACAAGTGGCGCGGATTTCGGAGATTGTCCAAGAGCAAGTGCAACAATAACTGGGAACGGCGCTCACCACCATTGTGCCTAGCTTGATTGAGGGGCTGCAGGCGTGGATTGCGGGCGGCCAACAGGGGCCGCCCCCGGTTCCCAGCTTCACGGCCAGCAACTCGCACAACGCGCAGGCGGTGCCATTGGTGTCTCTGGCGGAAGCGGTATTGGTGTCTCCGGTGCCGACACGGGCATTGGAGCTTAATGCACCCGGGTGTACGCCGGCCGGCACCTCGGCAACAATCGGCCCCTCCGTCAGTTGCACGCCCGCCGTTGGCGGTGCCTCGACATTAGCCGAGCTCGACGCCATCACGGTAACTAAGCCTCTCGGCCGATGACTTCATCACCTTGCCTTTGACTAGGCATCCCTGACGCCCTACATGTTTTCGCAGGGCGCCGCCGACGTTCCATGCACTCTCCTGCACTTTGTGGGCGGCGAGTTGATCGATGTCGCCAAGGGCAGAATCGTTCAACTGGGCAACCCCGTGTTCCACGGTAATCCGATGCCACCCACTGTGTATAGGGTTGAACTGGTTCGGGTGCTGCCAGGCTGCGATGAGTTGTTACCTCCGATTCGACCCGCTGGGGCCGACGAAGATGATGTGATGACCCTCAGCGCCTGCGTAAGCTGGCCCCTGCTTTGGCCGAAGAGCCAGATTCGTTTGGGGGCGGGGGACACCACCCCACAGACAACACCGCCAGTCGTGCCGGCGCCAAGCCATGGCAAGACCGCCGCAACTCTACCGGACATGCCGGACATCCCTATGGCACAGGATCTGGACATGCATATGGCACAGGATCCGGACGACGACGACAACGACGACGGTACATTTACCAACGTCGATAAGTACTTTGCCGAACATGGGTACGGTGACTAATTCTTCGGGCCTCCTTCTCAAGAACCCAACCCTGAAAAAGACGACCGCGATCGAGCTGGTACCGCGGAGAAACCCAATTGCAACAGGCGTCGTCTAGCGTTCAGTTCTCAGGAGACGCCTCCAGCTGCCGCCTTCACCGAGCCTCAGATAGCCGAGGTGCGGAATATTATCAACCCCAACACACTCAAGAAGGCGGTCTCTGAGCAGAACACGATCCCATTACAGGAGATGAGGAAGAAGGGACGGAAATGAAAGAATAACAAGGGCGGTGCGAGCCAACCGGCACCGAGTACGATCCGTGCTCAGGACGGGCCACCTTCACCTAAGGATATCTCGAGGAGGGTGCATGTGGCGGGTAGGCCGATGCTACCGACTAATCTGCTCAATGCTGCAACCGGTGCTATGCGGAGTCTGCATGATAGTGTTCTTTCTTTGGAGAAGCGGCGTCTCTCCGAGAATGATGTGGCATACCCGGTTTTTGGGCCAAGGTGCCAGAGGGCAAGGGCTTTGCGGATAGCGCCATCGGGGGTACGATCGTCCTGCGGTTTGATGACATCTTGGCTATGTTTAACCTTCATCTACTGCACTACACCTTCGTTCGGCTATTTTCGCTGAGTATGGAGATGCGGATCATTAGAGACAAGACCCCGGACATCGTGATAGTCGACCCCTTCTACATGCGTGCCAAGATCTTGGGCAGCGCTGGGGACCGGCAAGTCGCGAGTTCATACCTCGAAGGCGTCATTCTGGCAAACCCAGATAAGGATAACTTCCTCGTGCCTTACTTTCCCGAGTAAGTCATCCCCTCACCGCCCCGTAAACTATGATTTCTTAGATTTCGATCGTTCTTTTTTTTCTAACATTCCATGTTTTGTGCAGTGACACACATTGCACACTCATCCTCTTAAGCCCGAAATGTTCCATGGCCACGTATTTCGACCCTGGACCGTCCGTCGAAGAAAGACTACACAAATATCAAGAAAGTTCTTGATGATGTTCTCCCCGGCTACGCCAGATCTGGAGGCACCTTCAGCAGGCCAGTTCGTAGGTACGACAAGCACATCTTCAACCACAATACGACATTCTCCCGTGTCAAGCAGCCGCCTGGCGGTCAGAAGGATGCCTACTACGCCCTCCATCACATGCGGGCGATCGTACGGGACCATTATCACCTTCTGCTACCAAGTAATCTCAAAGATTGGGCTGCACGCTTGTCGGCAATCCAGGACGCGGACGTCAGACAAGAATACTTTCGCATCCAGTTGGAGTTTGCAGAAATCATCCATCAAGATGTCCTTCGTACCTCGGGGCAGTTCTATCTCAGACATCAACCGTCCAACAGTGAGATAGAAACAACGCTACAAATGCAGGCTGACACGCCCGCGATTTCATGACCATCACGAAAGACGGCGGCTTCATCCACACTCCGGTCCATGAGTCGAGTCGAAAGTAGTGATACTATGTAGTTCTGAAATGTCGATTGGCTCATGTTGTAATATTAAACTTTAATGAACTTGTATGTCTCTTTGGTTTGGGCAGTCGTTCAACTTATATGTAATCGATGCTATTTATTAGTAGGACCATGAATCGCGCTATTAATGTGTTGCTTTTCTCTTTCGTTCCTTTTGTTGCATACTTATATATTGCTTATGTATTGTCTGTGAATTGCTACTAACGTTTTGTTTGGCTAGTGCATATATAGAGATGCCATCGTATGTCGTGTACAAGGGTAAGGTTCCCGGAGTCTACGACGACTGGGAGGAGTGTCGGAGACAGGTTCACCTTTTCAGCGGTAACAGTTACAAAGGGTACACCACTAGGGCCGAGGCGGAAGTTAGATACGCGCGCTATCTAGCGGGAGAGAGGAGGGAGCGGAGGAGGAACCGGATGAAGACCAGTTTCATCGCGATGATGCTAATCGTGATGACCGCAGCTCTCTTCTATGTGATGGTAGTTTAGATGATCGATATCGACTTGTAATGTGAAGACAAACTCGCTACTCGCGGTTTCGAGACTTGTAATGTTATAACTTTGTTCGGTATTTGAAATTCGGAGACTAATATGATGAATTGTATTCGGAGACTAATCTTCTATTGTATTCGATAAATCTGCTGTTTATATGTTGTGCTCTCTATATTATGTGCAGTAATATGTTTTGTAACCTGTGCAAATATCAGAAAAGAAAAAAATCCCTAATATTCATACTAATGGCGCACCACTCAGCACACTAATGGCGCACTGCAGAAAGGACACTAATGGCGCATCACCCCCTAGTGCGCCATTAGTATGCCAAGGCACATGGGTAAATATGGCCCCTGGGAGGCATACTAATGGCGCACGGTGGGCTATACTAATGGTGCACTGCGTGGTGCGCCATTAGTATACCAGATACTAATGGTGCACCAGGGGTGCGCCATTAGTATTTAATTCTAATGGCGTGGTGCTAGTGGCGCACCAGTAGTGTGCCATTAGTAGGCAAAACTGGTGCGCCACTAGCAGGCCTTTTCCTAGTAGTGGTCATTTCATCGATATGTTGACAAGATGGGACTCTAGGTAAACTCTAGGGTCATTTCATCGATATGTCGACAAGATGAGGCTCAAGGTAAACCCTAGGGTCAAATCATCGATATATTGACAAGATGAGGCTCAAGTAAACCCTAGGGTCAAATCACCGATATATCGACAAGATGAGGCTCAAGGTAAACCCTAGGGTCATTTCATCGATATGTAGACAAGATGAGGCTCAAGGTAAACCCTAGAGTCATTTCATCAATATGTCGACAAGATGAGGCTCTAGGTAAACTCTAGGGTCATTTCATCGATATGTCGACAAGATGAGGCTAAAGGTAAACCCTAGGGTCAAATCATCGATATATCGACAAGATGAGGCTCAAGTAAACCCTAGGGTCAAATCATCGATATCTCGACAAGATGAGGCTCAAGGTAAACCCTAGGGTCATTTCATCGATATGTCGACAAGATGAGGCTCAAGGTGACACTATGGTTACCTTGTCCATATATCGATGAAATGACCCTCAAGGTTAATCCATGAATCTAGATGACATAATTTACTAACTTGGCACATGCACCACCTTGTCTTGAGCACATGTGATTCTACTAAGCACAAACACCACATAACAATCAAAGTGCACTCACATTCATAAAGGTTCATCAAGGTTGGATCCAACACCTGATCTCACAAAATACATACATAAAGGTTCAGAAATAGATACTAAAGTACTTAATAGATGATTATCATCTGGATTACAACACTCCTGGATCCAACACCATAGATCACAAATTCATCACTGAAGTACTTGGGTCACAAATTCATACTAAAGTACTGGATAGAAGATTATCATCTAGAAACTGATAGATGATTATCATACTAGAAGGCACCCTACTCATCTAAGATGGCCTTCACACCCTGAAGCTTCAACTTTATCTTTTCCTCAGACTTTTGAAGCTCAGAAATGTGATACTGCAGTTTAAGCCTCTCTTCTATGGCCTCTCCTTCTCCTTCAAATGATTGAACTTCATGTTCCTAATCACATTGGCTTGAGCACATGTCAGGTTCTTCAGAGTTTCATAGTTTTGCAGCATCTTCTTCTTCTCCTCCTCTGTCTTTGACAGCTCTGCCTTCAAGTTCCCCACTACAGTCTCAAGCTCAACAATCTTCACATCAACATATTCCTTCTGCTCCTTCTGATTGTTTAACTCCACACCCCTCTGCTGCTGGGCATCCAAGAGAGAATTCACATCAGCATACAAACTGTCATAGTTCTCCTGTAGTTTCTTCTTCTCCTCCTCTTTCTTTGATAGCTCTGCCTTCAAGTTGCCAACTACAGTTTCTAGCTCAGCAATCTTCACTTCAAGATATTGCTTCTGCTCCTTTTGATTGGTTAACTCCACACCCCTCTGCTGATGGGCATCCAAAAGAGCATTCACATCAGCATACAAACTGTCATAGTTCTCCTATAGTTTCTTCTTCTCTTCTGTCAGGTTGTGAATTGCAAAGGAACTCTCTAGATTGTCATTGGTCCTAGCTGGCTTAATCTCCTCATACATATCCCATAGCTTGGCCAATGCCTTCTCCATTGAGTCTGGCCATTCAAAATCAATCCATTGAACTACTCTATAGTTTATGCCTTCCTGTATTATAAACAATAAAAGAATAAATAATTGTCTAAGACCATCAAACCAACAGGTTCAGGTATCTAATATGTGCACTATTAAACAGACAAATAAACAAGTCACTAAGCACTGACAGGTTCCTTACCATACAACACACAAATTAACAATGCCCACTGGTAAACAAGTCATTAAGCACTGACCATAATAAACAATGACTACCATCCACTAATGAGAACACACTCCAACACAGTGGCTAAAGCAAATTAAACAAAGACAAAGCACTTAACCAAGCTTAACAACTTGATAAACAAAGGAGTAAGCACTGGCCACAATAAACAATGTGTACAATCCACTAATGACAAGGCATGTCAGAACAAGCTAAACAAAGACCAAGCTAAGAAAATCTTAAGAGCTTGATAAACAAAGCATTAAGCAAACAGCTTCCTTTACACATGATGTGAATCATACCTTCTTAGCACATCCAAGAAACCTCCTGCCCGTGTGCATCCCTTCAAATGCTACAAAGCGCTCGGCCAGCTCATCGT
Source organism: Triticum aestivum (assembly GCF_018294505.1). Lineage (NCBI taxonomy): Eukaryota > Viridiplantae > Streptophyta > Magnoliopsida > Poales > Poaceae > Triticum > Triticum aestivum. Next base: position 22,379,517 of record NC_057796.1, read on the forward strand.
GTTCACACAAGACATTCACATCTGCATCCGTGCCATTGAAATTCGGATCGTGCATCGTAGCTGGAAGCTGCGGGAGCAAGCAAAGAGAAGGCTAGGTTCAGATCGAGCTCAGTGACAAAATCCCCAATTCACTAACCCTAACCCTAGCTCTAGCTATCTAACCAACTGACCTTAATGATGCCATCGCAGGAGGAGGAGATGTTCAGGACTGAATCCTCACTGGTCTCGTCGCTCCACGACACCATGGCACCGGGGAGCAGCAGAACGGCGGTCGGCGGTGTGGCGACGCCGGGGAGGAAGAACAGAGTGAGGAGAGGGCGAGGCAGAGGCGAGAGTGTGAGGAGAGAGCTGGATCGATCTAGTTTTTACCCACACGGCGGAGCAGTAGCGGCCGCCACGTGGTTAGACGGCGTCAGCTCGCGGCCGTGACGCCACGTAAACGAAACAGGGCCCCACCTGTCATAATAGTGCTTAAAATGCCCCAACAGAAGGTTTGGTGTTTTCTGCAAATGATTAGGCGCGAAATCAGTGTTTTCTGGCACAAAAACGTAGAAGAGTCTTTTCTGCAACCCTAGGCTTCAATGTGGTGGTTTTCTGCAATTCACTCCTCTCTCCCGCATGCAGCGCCGCGCCTGTGCTATGTTGCCTGCTGCTGGGTCACGGGGAAGCTGCAGAGGAGAGAAAGACTTGCGCGCCTGTTCTTGGGGATAACATCTACGGCCGGCGCGGCGACGGCAACCATGGGGTTATAACTTTTTAACCTAATCACTTTCGTAAGTATTAAGGTTCTCCTATTAGGTTCATACACACAGACCCCAATTCAGCAGGTGCAGTTCATATTTTTCTTAGCCCTTATCACCATAACCAGGCTGCTATTATCGCCCGTGAGGAAGCTAAGGTAGCCATGGTCCTAGCTGGCGGCGCTGGCGGCGGAAGAGAGGACGTGAGGCGAAAGAGATAAACGGGACACCTTAGTGATTATAACTGGGCCAAATTACCCTTGAGTAAGTAAAAATGAAATTAAAATTTGGTAATCACAATACCCAAAAAGCCCATGCAATCAACGGCTGATCTGATCCTATACTACTCCCCTCTGACAGTAGTAAAATGTACCATAAAATCTCTTAAAATTTTATAAGAAGCTTATAAATTTTAACTATTAAGTCATGTTTCAATCAATTTAAAGATATTTCATAGTGATTTCGTGAAATTTAATTATTTCAGTCCTATTCAGAAATAAACAATGAAATCAGTTTAAATAAATGAATTTATGTGAAATGTACATGGAAATGGAATGCTTGCGAAGAAAATTGAAATGTGACCGTAATTTCTGTATGAATTATATTTAAACCTGTTGAAAAAAAATGGGTGCAATAATTAATTGAAAATGTTTGAATCGAAAGTTTGCCTTTCAAGGTGTGAATGAAATAATTGATGATTGGTAAAAGAAATGTTTGAAACCCTCGAATGACTCCGTTAAGTATGTGAGCCCTTAGAAACGAGTTTCCCAACAGACCATAAACGGTGGAGTAAGTGTTGTGCTGCAGCTATTAGGGCTGATGTTTTTCTTTTTCTTTGATCTTCGGATCTTTTGGGTCCTAGGACCTTCACCACCTTATTGTTTTCTGTTGCTCTCTGCTTTTTTCTAAGTCGATGTTGCCGCTTTATTTAATCAAAAGCATTCGGAATTTCGTTCGAGATTACATCTAGCACACAATCTGAGGTATCTCCCAACCACACCTTACACAAATCATCACCTACACCGACTCTAGCTAGCTTATGCGTGGCAACATTAGCTGAACGACGAACCCAAGACACTCTAAACTCAGAGAAAGATGCAAGGATGGACTTAATCTCCTGTATCCACGGCCCAGCATTGGCACGATCCTTGTGCGGACTTTGCAGCCTGTGGACAACACCTAGCGAATCGAGCTCGACGTGGACCTTGTCGGCGTTGATCTCCTTCGCCACCTGAAGTCCCCGTTTGCAAGCCAAGATTTCCAGTGCTTCCGGGTCTACAATGCCGTGATAAACATGACAAAGCCCAGCACGAAACGCACCCCCATGAACTCGGATGACCGCTCCCGCTCCACCCTTGTCACCTCCTCTCTGCACCGCCCCATCCGAGTTGACCTTAAGCCAGCCCTCTTCGGGTGGCCTCCACTTCTCCTTGACCGGCGCCGCTATCGGTCGCCTTTCTTTAGCATGAACTGCCTTCCACTCATTCATGTATGACACTACTGCGCCCATAATTTCATGTGGAGCAGCTATCAACTTTCCATCCCTCGCTTCATTTCTTGCCAACCATAGACCGTATGTAGCTTGAACCTGGCAGCCCGCTCCTCGTTGTCAGCATCGGCAAATCACCCAAGTAACCAGCTAGCTAATGCACCCTGGGAGTCGATCTGACAAGGTGGGATCGCCACCTTAACCCCCTTTTCCGAGTGAAGAAGCTGCCAGAACAGCGCAGAATGTTGGCATGACCAGAAACGGTGCAGCAGCGTCTCTTCCCGACCACACACAACACAAAAAACACCAGGTTTGATGCGACGTCGGTGAAGTTCAGCTCCCACCGCAAGCCCATTCCTAATCATCCTCCACATATGGATCTTTGCCTTGGCTGGCGCATTTGTGTCCCATAGCGCCATATATCCCCTGTGCTGCGCCACCGCGCTCGAGGGTCCCGGCTGTCCAGTCCCTGATCTGCTCATGGCCATTCTCAAGTGATACACAGACTTGACGGTGAACTCTCCGTTCTTAGTGAAATTCCAAGCATGAAAGTCATCCGTTCCTGGACCCCCAATGGCTATTTGCCTGATATCCTATGCATCCTCTACGGAAAACATTGCATGTAGCTTAGCCATATCCCAGTCCCGTCCATCATGCTCAAGCAGGTTCGCCACCTTGGTAATGCCCGGGATGTAAAGCTGACCCAGCGGCCGCATGCTTCCCACCCTTGGAATCCAGTTGGCGTGATGGATATTCACAGAACTTCCATCTCCAATGCGCCATACAAGCCCCTCGTTCAATAAATCCCTCCCATGGAGGATGCTCTTGAAGGTGAACGACGCGGAAGGGGGTGCCGTTGCAGATAAGATCGATCCGTCGTCGAAATAACATGCTTTTAGCACCCGTGCACAAAGAGATGTCGGCACCTATAGAATCCTTCATGCTTGCTTTGCCAGCAAGGCTTGGTTGAAGGCCTCTGCTATTATTAATGAATGCCAACAACACTGGGTCTTTCAAAAAATAAATAAAACGGAATTGCAAGTTGACCAAGCAGAAGCGGCCAGGCAAGATCCCTCTGTTTGCGCGTTGGAGTTGCGGATGAGCCATGCATGCATGCATCGCATGCCTACGTGTCGTGTGCATGTGAGTGTCAACCTGCTGGTCTCTTCTTCCTGCTTCTTTTTTCCTCTCTGCTGGAACTCTATCCCCTGCCGGCGCTGGTGCCAGCCAACTTGATACAATAACGTGATATGTTAACTCGTTTAAGTGGACTGTGGAGTTCGACAAGAACAGAAAAAGAATTAACCATATATTGTCAAATTAACGAGCGGAGGAGGCGCCGCCGGCCGCCTTCACTCACAAATTAAAACTCTCACGTTCTTCTTAGAAGATAAGCTAGCTTACATACATTTTTTGGCGAACCATACCGTACCGTACCTACGTGTCGTCTACCTAGTTTGCTTGGTTCAAAAGAGATGGAAAGACGAACACGTACGTCCGCGAATGAGCGTGGGTACGTACGAACCCCGTCGTTTTTCTACGTACGCATCCCGTAGACATGCATGCATGTTCATCGACAACAGTTGCTGCAGGTGCAGTTAGCTAGCCAGACTTCGCTGCACAGCTGACCGGCCGGAGCGTGTCAAGGTCCACCGGCCAACCCGGGAAACTACGAGCGATACTAACACTAAGAGCATTTTCACTCGCGCCCACAACAGGCCCCCTGGACGACTTTTTTCCCGCCGGCGCCGAAAAAACCCTCCAGTCGCCCTTTCAGGACCCCGAATTCCGCCGGTTCGGCCTATTTTTCGGCCCGGCGATCCCAGGCCGAACCCAGCGCAGTGGAGGCGCTTGGGGGCTCCGGCGGAAGGAAAAGCGATGCATGGGCCACCACTATCGGGCAAAAAACGCTGTTTGCACGTCCATATTCGCCCCCCCCCCCCCCCCCCGCGCACTACCCCTTCCGCTACCATGCCGATCCCGGCGCCGCCTACCTGCCCACCTCCACCCCACTCCTGGGCGAGCTTTCCTGCGCTCCGACCATGCAGACGGGGATACCGGCGGCTGCGCGCCTACCACGCCCGCCAGGTGTTCGGTGTTTTGTCTGCTCGGTGACGGACTTGGACGACGATGCTGGAGGAGGTGTTGGAAATATGCCCTAGAGGCAATAATAAATAGGTTATTATTATATTTTCTTGTTCATGATAATCGTTTATTATCCATGCTAGAATTGTATTGATAGGAAACTCAGATGCATGTGTGGATACATAGACAACACCATGTCCCTAGTGAGCCTCTAGGAGACTAGCTCGTTGATCAATAGATGGTTACGGTTTCCTGACCATGGACATTGGATGTCGTTGATAACGGGATCACATCATTAGGAGAATGATGTGATGGACAAGACCCAATCCTAAGCCTAGCACAAGATCGTGTAGTTCGTTTGCTCAGAGCTTTTCTAATGTCAAGTATCATTTCCTTAGACCATGAGATTGTGCAACTCCCGGATACCGTAGGAATGCTTTGCGTGTACCAAACGTCACAACGTAACTGGGTGGCTATAAAGGTGTATTACAGGTATCTCCGAAAGTGTCTGTTGGGTTGGCACGAATCGAGACTGGGATTTGTCACTCCGTGTAAACGGAGAGGTATCTCTGGGCCCACTCGGTAGGACATCATCATAATGTGCACAGTGTGACCAAAGAGTTGATCACGGGATGATGTGAGTTACGGAACGAGTAAAGAGACTTGCCGGTAACGAGATTGAACAAGGTATCGGGATACCGACGACCGAATCTCGGGCAAGTAACATACCGATAGACAAAGGGAATTGTATACGGGATTGATTGAATCCTCAACATCGTGGTTCATCCGATGAGATCATCGAGGAGCATGTGGGAGCCAATGTGGATATCCAGATCCCGATGTTGGTTATTGACCGGAGAGTCGTCTCGGTCATGTCTGCGTGTCTCCCGAACCCGTAGGGTCTACACACTTAAGGTTCGGTGACGCTAGGGTTGTAGAGATATTAGTATGCGGTAACCGAAAGTTGTTCGGAGTCCCGGATGAGATCCCGGACGTCACGAGGAGTTCCGGAATGGTCCGGAGATAAAGATTTATAGGTGGGAAGTCTTGTTTTGGTCGCCGGAAAAGTTTCGCACTTTATCGGTATTGTACCGAGAGTGCCGAAAGGGGTCCGGGGGTCCACCAAAGGGGTTCACCAGCCCCGGGGGGGGGGCACATGGGCTGTAGGGGGTGCGCCTTGGCCTATATGGGCCAAGGGCAGCAGCCCCAAGAGGCCCATGCGCCAAGAGATAAGAAAAACGGAGAGTCCTAAAGGGGGAAGGCACCTCCGAGGTGCCTTGGGGAGGAAGGACTCCTCCCTGGCCGCACCCTTCCATGGAGGAAGGGCCAAGGCTGCGCCCCCCTCTCCCTTGGCCCTATATATAGTGGGGGGGAGGGAGGGCAGCAATAACCTAGCCCCTGGCGCCTCCCTCTCCCTCCCGTGACACCTCTCCCTCCCATTAGTGCTTGGCGAAGCCCTACCGGGATCCCCGCTACTTCCACCACCACGCCGTCATGCTGCTGGATCTCCATCAACCTCTCCTCCCCCCTTGCTGGATCAAGAAGGAGGAGACGTCGCTGCTCCGTACGTGTGTTGAACGCGGAGGTGCCGTCCGTTCGGCGCTAGGATCATCGGTGATTTGGATCACGACGAGTACGACTCCATCAACCCCGTTCTCTTGAACGCTTCCGCTCGCGATCTACAAGGGTATGTAGATGCACTCCCCTTCCCCTCGTTGCTAGATTACTCCATAGATTGATCTTGGTGATGCGTAGAAAATTTTGAATTTCTGCTACGTTCCCCGACAGGAGGAAGCCGATGCCGATGCCCAGGACGAAGAGCACATCATGGTCCTCGCCGCCCTGGCCGGCCTATTCGCGAGCAATGCAAAGCCGCGATGAGGTGGCTCGGCGCCGGGCCGGCAGAAGGCAAAGCAGAGGCATCAACTGGAGGGCCACTGCTTGCTCTACGCCGACGCTCCACTGCACGGCGAGAAAGTATTTCGGCGCCGTTATCAGATGAGTAGAAAGCTCTTCCTCAGGATTGTGAATTCTATCCGGGAGTTCGACAGCTACTTCAAGTGCAAGAAGGATTGCACCGGCACACTTGGATACACCTCACTCCAGAAGTGCACGACAGCTATGAGGATGCTTGCATACGGAGCTCCTGGTGATATACTGGAAGATTATGGACGCATGGCCGAGTCCATCACCATTGAATATTTGTACTAGTTCTGTAGGGCAGTGGTGGCAGTGTTTGGACCACAATACTTGCGATCACCCAATGCTGAAGACACTGCTCGGATCCTAGCATAGAATGCAGCAAGAGGATTTCCTGGGATGCTTGGAAGCATCGACTGCATGCACTGGGCATGGAAAAACTATCCATTTGCTTGGCAGCGGATGCACAAAGGCGTCAAAGGAGCTTGCAGTGTGGTACTTGAGGCAGTGGCCACACAGGACCTCTAGATTTGGCACTCCTTCTTTGGTATGTCAAGAACTCACGATGACATCAACGTACTGTAGTGCTCGAATGTCTTTGCCAAGCTTGTTGAAGTTCATGCTCATCCGGTGAACTTCGAGGTCAATGGGTGCCACTACGACAAAGGATACTACCTAGCAGATGGCATCTATCCGAGATGGTCTTCATTTGTGAAGACTATCCCAAACCCTATACCAGGAAGCAAGAACTCCTACTTTGCCAAGTGTCAGGAGGCTTGCAGGAAGGATGACGAGCGGGCATTTAATGTGCTCCAATCTCGATTTGATGTTGTCCGGTACCCCGCTCTGACTTGGTTGAAAGATCAAATGTGGGAAGTCATGACTTGCTGTGTCATCTTGCACAACATGATCATCGAGAGCGAGCAGGAAGAGCCAGTGTTTGACACTAAACCATATTACAGGCAGGGTCCTCTTGCCCAAGTTGATCACCAGTTACCGGCAACCTGGGCCGCCTTCCTGAATATGCGTCAGGAGATCCGAGACCAACAGGTGCATCAAGAACTGCAGCACGATCTGGTGGAGCACCTATGGAGGCTCAAGGGCAACGCCTAGCTCGACGTGCGATGAAATATGAGTTTTTATTTGTGTTCAAATTATGAGCTTTATTTGTTGAAATATTTGATTTGTATTGATTTCTGTGATGAACTATGTGATAAAAATTAGTTAGTGCCGAAGCATGCCGAATATGGGCCGAAATCGGCGGCTGGGGGCGACCTTGGGGGCTCGGCTGGGAACCCGAGCCCCCCTCCCCCACCCCACGCCAATTTTAGCGCCGGTTGGCCCCCAGGCGGCTATTTCAAAGCCCGGGGGGGGGGGGGGGGGCGAACGGCTGGAGATGCTCTGATGCTCCCGCCATGCTGTCACTTTAAAAGAAAGAAAAATAACTGTGTCAAAGAAATCCACATTTTTACGTGAAGGTTCGCAAGAATCATGTGTACAACCCATAAAATATTCAAATCTAAACTCATTTCTATTTGAATTTCTTAACAACTTTACACCTCTTTGTAAATTCATTGTGATCAAGACGAAACTATACATCACCTCTTTCTTAAATGTCCTCTCACCAAGCTTTTATGGTGTATGATTCATGTAGCCTTTAATGTCAGCCCTCCGAATAGTATTAACACATTATTTGGGCTAAATGGAGTTCAGCCAAGTACTGCAGGACATATTCGCATAGGAGTATGCACATTAGTTTGGGCTATATGGAACTGCAGAAATGACATGATATTTAATAGACAAAACTCTTATTACATGATCGTTACTCAGTCCTGCGGTCGCCAAGGAGCTTATGGCTTTTGGGTGCAACCGGTGGGAGACGGTAGTATGGGATAGTTACAACCGATTTGAATGGCGGTGCAATAATAGACTTGGTGTTTACTCATCTTTACCTGTTTTTCGCCGATTGTGCACATTTTTTCTTCATTTTACTCTCGCTCCTTTGCAAGCTTGTACCAGATCGGAGACCTTTTGTTCAATAATATGGCTGCATGCATCACTCAAATGCAGAGGCCGGGTAACCCTCCTTTACAAAAAAACTGTATCACTAGTCTTGTGGACATCCAGAAAATAATTCATTCTTCTAAGACATTCAAATTTGACATTTTGGAAATTAGGAGCATGGTAACATGGTGTTGGTATCACTAGATATTCTCCCCGGGCGACCAAGTGCGTGGTATCGCATGATGACAGCCAAAATGTTTGCCGACTAATAAATTCGTTTGGGTACAGTGTAGGTTTGTAAGCATACCGCACCATACGGAATAACTTGGACCATATATCTGCAGCCTAAGTTGTTCGGGGGCTTCTATGCCTAAGTAGACATTCATATAAGGGATAAGGACGGAAGCACTCATCTCAACCCACGATAAGCGAGTTCCTCAAGAACCGCCTTAGGTCCGGTTTTTATTTGGCAACTTTTATATCCGTACCTGAAATTAGCAAGTAGGAGTATCAGCTAGGTCCCGGCCCCTTCGCCACCTGACACTCCTAGCAGCATAGACATTCACTCTCTCCTATCTCAAGATCTCTTCTCAGCGCCAACCTAAGACGGGTAAGATGGGCGATGTACCTAACTCATTTAGCTAAGAGAAGGCTGGAGGGAGAGGACAATTGGGTGATACTTACCATTGCTACTCCTGAAGGGAAGAAAGTGAATAACCTCATTTCAGGTATTGGTTGAAGGCTTATCAGTGAGTAAAGGTACCAGTGGAAGGAGGGTAACATACACGTGCACCTGTACCATATAACTGGCCCGACCGCCCGAGTCACTGAGTCATGCGCCCCATTGCATCCAAGTAAACATTTGTATGGGATATGGATGGAGCTCTTTCGGGGATTCAGAGGTTATAGGAGATATGTTCCTCTTATATTAATTGTGGGGTCATTTGATCATATTGTATCCTCCCAAGATAGCTACTAACTACCGGCCTTCTTCTACCTTTTAAGGGCTAGGCGGAGCCTTGCTGGAAATACAAAAGGCGGGAGCACATACGTGTAACCGAGGCCAAGAGGAAATACCGTCTCGCGCGATGGGATATCCTTTGCCGACCTAAAGACCAAGGGGGTCTCGGTATTAAGAACTTAGAAATTAAAAATAAATATATTATGAGCAAATGGTTATACAAATTAGAGACAGAGCCGGAGGGCATGTGGTCACAAATCCTGCGCAATAAGTATTTGCACTCGAAAACGCTAGCCCAGGTTACCATGAGACCGACTGACTCGCCGTTCTGGAAGGGACTTATGCGAACGAAGGACATGTTCTTTCGTAGTGTCAAATTCTTGGTTGGCAATGGGATGTCAACAAGATTTTGGGAGGATATGTGGTTAGGAGAGACGCCCCTGGCCGTCTAATATCCTACCCTTTATAATATTGTGCAACGTAAGGAGGATTACGTAGGCACCGTCCTTCAAACAATTCCCTTAAACATTCAGTTCAGACGTGTGTTAGTTGGTGAGAGATGGACCGCCTGGATGCACTTGGTTCGGAGATTGATAGAAGTTCAACTCTCCGACCAGCCGGATTCAACACAATGGAAGTTAACTAAAAATGGGATGTTTACGGTGAAATCTTTCTATATGGATCTGATTAACTCTGGCCCCCTCTCAAGGTCGCTGCACATTTGGAAGGTTAAGATTCCTTTGCGTATTAAAATCTTCATGTGGTTTGTCCACAAGCAAGTTATACTCATAAAGGATAACTTAATTAAAAGGCGATGGGTAGGCAGTTCACGGTGTTGCTTTTGTGATCATGATGAAACAATACAACACTTATTTCTTAATTGCCCACTAGCCAAGTTACTTTGGAGAACGATTCATATAGCTTTTAATATCAATGCTCTAGTAGATATTGCGTCTTTATTTGGGACGTGGTTAGCTGGGGTTGAACACATTACTGCGGCTCGTATTCGGATTGGAATATGTGCGCTATTATGGGCTATATGGAACTGCGGGAATGATATGATTTTTAACAGACAACACAATTTAACTTTTTTGCAGGTTATCTTCAGAGCTACAGCTTGGATCCGTACATGGTCCTTACTCACTCCTATGGACTCCATGGAGCCTTTGGTTACTGGGTGCAACCAATGGGAGATGGTAGCTCGGGTTATATTCAACCGGTTCGGACGGCGCTCGCATAACATGATAGGAGTCTAGGGAGTTTATCCTTCTTATTACCGTATCGGTTGTCCTTGTCCGCATGTAATTTTCCTTTTTTTACTTTGTTCTGCTCCGTTTGCGAGCTGTAAGACTTTTATGACGATACTTTCTGGATTGTTAATAAGATGGCCGCATGCATCATCATTATGCAGAGGCCGGGCGCAATGCCTCCATTTCCAAAAAAACCCAATACAATAGGACAACCACACTGTAATTATCTAGCTAATTGCTTATTAAGAGGCGGGCATGACGTAGAGCTATTACATATATTGAGGCTTGAACCTGGTAAACTCACCATATCACATTTATCGTCGATGAGATCACTTCGGATGCCACCCCTCTCTCAAAACATTTCTGTGACTACATCCAGTTGCAAGATCGATGAAACCCCTATTCATCGACATACAATATAGCTATATGAAAGCCAGTTGGCATCATCACCACTGCTACGCACCTACGATTCCGACCACCTTCCTTTCTTCCTCCTCTATACCCTATGTGTTGACTCCTTCCTCTGTTTTGTGTTTTCTTGACTATTCGTACTGCTCTATAACCCCCACCCCCCACAATGCACAACGCGCGACCAGGATAAAATCGTTGTGTCACCTTCATCGCTAACAAGATCCCTTCAGACATTATCCCTCTCTCTACAATATTTTACAACTACATCTCGAGTGTAAGATCCGTGAAACATTATTCATCAACATGCAAATACAACTATTTAAAGCTAGTGGGTAGCGCCACCACAGGTGAGCAAGTACGATTTCGGTCACCTCCCATTTTCCTCCTCTATCTCGCACGTTGACTCGCCCCCTAGTGTTTGATTGCTAGATTATTCATATTCTTCGTACATGCAGAATTTTATATAGTGCTCTACTCTTACTTATTTCTTCGAAAAAGTAAACCCTTAATTGATTACCAGAATATTAATTAACTAATGGAGCACATCCTTTATAAGAGTATACCTCCTATACATGGTGGATGATAATTCTCCTGTTCTCCAGGATGTTTCAATATTAATGTTGAAGGTGTTAGCATTGACTTGCCGGATAGTAGTGTTGGAAAGCTAGCTCGCATGCATGCATGATGAGTGTGTACGGGCGTTAAGTACTGTAGAAGTGTTGTAACGTGATTGAGATGATAGCGTCTCAAATCATTACCAACAAATAAACATCTTTTTAACATCCAAGATGTATCAGTGTCTTGTGTCGTACAACACCTGCTTTCACGATATTAATCAACACACACACATTTTATATGATCAGTCACTTTAGATCGATTGAGCAATATCTTGCGCCGTAGCACCGAAAGAGGCAACATGTATTGTATAAAAAAAACGACAGTATTGTATCAGGACGGCTATCTGAGTGGTACCATAAGAATATAAATCTTCTTCCGCAAAAGTAATTCAGCAAGGTTCACTAGTAGAAAATGTTCAGCTCATTAGTATCAGTTTGTATTTGAGCCGGCACTAATGTGACCATTAGTGCCGGTTCCAACGGCTAGGCGGTCGCCGCTCATTAGTACCGGTTCGTGCCATGAACCGGTACTAAAGAGGTGGTGGCCTTTAGTACGGGTTGGTGGCTCTAACCGGTACTAAATACCCCCCCCCCCTTAGTACGGGTTCGTGCCACCAACCGGTACTAAAGGGGTGCGCTGCCACCCGCCGTGGACAATGCTTAGTTCCACCTTGCTAGTTGAGAGGAGCTCGCACCGGTTTATAAGCCCCGCCGCGGCTACCGTGTCGAGCTCCTTTCTAAGAAGGCCTTTGTGGGCCTATTGCAAGTCTTCTGCCATGTGGGGCCTACTGGGCCGTACGGGCCTACATCCTGGCCCAACTAGAGGTTGGGTTTCTAGTCGTATGCAGGCCGTGTTGGCTCAGTAGGTGAGCTGTTTTTTCTTTATTTCAAAAAAAATTCAAAAAAATCCTTTACTACCGGTTGGTAACACCAACCGGTACTAAAGGGCTCCCCTCCCGCGGCACTGGCTGGTGCCACGTGGTGGCTCTTTAGCGGCGGTTCGTGCAGAACCGGTACTAAAGGGGGACCTTTAGTCCCCACCCTTTAGTGCCGGTTACAGAACCGGCACTAAAGGGCCTTACGAACCGGTGTTATAGCCCCGTTCTGTACTAGTGGTTGATCGCGCTTCATCTAAATAATTAATCACCGCATTAGCAGCGGAAATGTAAAGCATGCGCAAGTCGCTGCTGCTGGTGCCGCAACCAGTGACCTCACACATGGTATTTACTTATGCAACCAGGACCATTAGCACTTGCCAAACCCAGGTACTTTTATATATGTGTCTACGTATGTATATGTCACGTTGGATTATGTTGCGGAATATGGACCCATACAGTAAGCACATTAGATTTCTCGCATTGCCTGATAGGCTGGTCCCATACGTGCCTCACGCCCTAGAACAACGAGGGGTTTCCCTTTCTACGGAGTTTAGAAAATGCAATGTTTGAGTGATTATGCGTGGATAGTACACATGTGAAGCCAAAGTTATGGTGTGTAGCAATGTTTCAGTGATTTCTTCGTTCAGTAAGCAGGGTTCAACCTACATAGGCATAAAAACACAATGGGAATGTGAAAGTGCCTTTCTCAGCTCGAGCTCTTGTGAACAGTAAAATCCAAAAAAACTGACAAAAAAATCAAAAAATTCTGAAATTGTTTTGTGGCGACATTTGACAAATGTTTTCAGTGCTTGCAAAGTGTCATTATTAAATTACATTCGTGGAGATCGTGGCAAAAAAAAAATCAGCACTACAAAAATAGCTTTTTTCGGAGCATCAAATTTTTTTGCCAAGACTTACAGGAATGTTCTTTCACGATGAGATTTTGCAAGCACTTAAAACATTTGTCAAATGCTGGCACACAAAAATTTCTGAATTTTTTGAATTTTTTTTCATTGTTTTGGATTTTACTGTTCACCCGAGCTCATAAGAGCTCCGGCTCAGTTTATCCACGTCCATGGGAATGCACATATATACACTCTGAGATGAAGACATTCCTCTATCATTTAGACAAAAAAAAGTTAGTCCAACATACATCATTTCCAGTGAATCGACTCAGCGTTTTGCAAGTGTCAACAGATTCAGAAAGTGCACCTTCAGTTCAACAAAAATTTAACTTGTACTTACCTATGGAAATGCAACTAAGTGAAAAATTACAAATTACATCTGGTCGAAAAACCACAAGACTACACAACTTATTGCATGCATGTACATATGTGCTATGAGTCTAGGACTCTCCTACCAAACAAACAAAGAAAATAATACATTCGTATATATCATGAAAACACATACTTCTTTGCACAAACGACGAGACCATTGTTAATGGATCAGTCACACATGGGGTACAAGAATACACTAATATGCATCAGCGGTGTTATATTTTTTTTAATAATGCTAGTTACTACTTGCACGTATTAACTAATGTAAAATTGTGATCCGTAGAGAAACTACTTTAATAGACTAATGTAAAATTGGGCATGATTGTGCTGTTGCCCCAGCGACGTTATTAGTTCAGACATGGATGTGGGTTGTATGGCTCGTTGCTTTATCTATAAAAAGCGAGACGAAAGCCTATTTCGAGGAGATAAGATCCTACCAGATTAACAAGATATACTTGCAGATCGGGTTCCCCTGCTCATCCGCCGCTGGCTGCACCAGCTAGAGAGACCCCTCACTGACGTACTCACGTCACACTTGCTTCGACGTATTGCCCTGCAGTTCCAGGTTCTTTCTTAACCTGTTAGTACCAAGGAGTTTACAGTAATAAAACACTGTCAGACATACTCTATACTTTCAGAACACTAGATACGTACTGGCGTAATTACTTAGCAGATGTTTTCCTCCAAGAACCAGAAACTCCCAAGTATTTGGCTTCAGTTCCACAAGCCTGAACATTCCACAATGCTGCACGGCACGCCTTTGTCTGCCCAGGAGGCAGCGCCTCGTATCGAAGAGATCATCATTAGCAAATGTGTTCGCGTACCAGCACTAACAAACAAGGGCAGTGGCACTGTACAAGTAAAAACCAGCTACGTACTGTCTGTACTACACATGGCCGTCAATCCAATGACCATCAGCCATTAATCGTCATGCATGCATGTATGCCTTGATCAAGCAAGCTCAGTTTCTTTCTTTCCTTTTTGCCGCGTTTACTTGCTTAAAGCTAGCACTAATCGCCGCAGGTCATCGCCATCACAAAAGCACTGATCGCTCCAGGACGTAGCCATCACAAAAGTTCATCTCAACATGTGAACCCACTTATAATTAACAAAAGGCATTGCATCGCAATCAATTTTCTTGGAAGCCAACCACCACCACCCATGCACCTCCCAAAAGCTTGGACTTCCTTAGTATTTCTGCTGTGTGATTCATTAAATGAGTTTACAGCGATTTGAGAATCTTGTGATGCCAGTTTAATTTGAGAAACACTAGCATGAAATATTTGCCCAGGAACATATCTAGTGATACATCCCTTTGGGTGATTTAGGTGATGCCGTACGTGAAACTCGGAACGTTATGTTCCATGTCTTGAAGTTGCATTTCCATTGTTGAAAACTACACATTTTCTTGTTACCAGCAGTGCTATGATTTTCATGAACTTTTCCAAGTGCTAGAAGCTGACATAGCACTGAATGTCAAACACCCCTATTCAAATATTTCCATATCTCACATCAGTTTGTCCTTATAATGGTGATGGATTGTCAATGTGTCATAGTGGTGGTAGCTATGTATGTTTTCCACTTGATTTGCGCACCATTTACGCATGCCCGCATGGACTGAGGTTCTTATGTTCCACACATATATAACTAAACCACTACTATTATAGCAAGTACTTTGGTTTGTTTATTAGCTTTGGTTAGCTTTCCATGTAAAGCTCTCTCTCTCCACTCAACATGTCACTTGAGATGATCATTGGAAGAAGGAAGCCATCCATCAACACCACAGCAGAAAAAGACTTTATTCATGGTGGGTTTTGATGCATCACTAGCTGCCTTTCTGTGCCATCAGTTGACAACTAATCACTCATGTGCAAACACAACAAGTTGCATCACATCATGTCTGCCTTAAAACATCCTTATCTCTACAGATTGTGTCACAATTAGACTGACAGGTGCACGTACGCCTTGTGCACATCAATCCTCTCATTAGCTAGTTATGGTACATGTAATGATATAAATAGTTATCATCATGAACAAAGTAATATAGTAGTTAGCAAACTAACAAGAACTTGCTGATTGGAATTTGGAAGTAATTAGCATGCATGTGTGTCTACATTGTATGACCCCTCACCAGAAGATAGCTTAGCTAGCTACCTAGCTAGCTAGTGATTTGGTTAGAAGATCACTAATTCATTCATTAGTCACCTAATCTGTCTGATAAGCATGGTGTTTGACGCGTGTCACAGGCAAATGTATTTTTTAATCTACAACGAATCATCGGGCAGATTAAAGGGGATTGGCCATCATGGGTTGATTGTCTATTTGCTTGGTCTAACGTTTGTGTTCATGCGCCGATTTGATCTGCTTGCTTGTTTATTTCCCTCCTTTTCGTTGATCATGTGAGTTAAAAATTAAGGCGGTAAGATTGCTCGACTCGTGGTTGGACCAATGATAGTGACACACGAGGAAGATTATGTTGTACGGCCATCAGATTAGTTTACTAAGCAATGTGGAGTCCAAAGTGTTAATGTGCGAGTTAATGAAGTAGAGCTTTTCTAGCTCGAATGAGTGATGTACAATGCATTGTTGTGGGCCATGTATAATTAATATCATCTTGATATTAATACATTCTTCTTAGTCCAAAAATGATAAAAACTTTCTGGATGCCAGCATAATATTTGACTTGTGCGACCGTACATCGTTCAAGAGGAGAGCACACATGAAGCTCGATCTGCATGCATGTGGCCTGCAACTCTTTGCATTAACATAAGGAAGCTAGAAGGAGACATTAGTTAGGTTAATTAGGGGCAGTTTTATGCACGAACTAACCAACGAAGAATATACCACATGCATGCATAATGCCTCTACATAGTACTAGTGGGAATATGTTAATTCTGAGGCGAGATTACGTTATTGCTATTGACCCTCCCATGCATCATGAGCTCCCCTACGTTAACTAATGTACATGTGATCAGGCAAACGAAAACTAATGCAAGTTGTGTGCTGGGGAAATAAAAATAGAAGGTAACATAAAAGTGACTCTAAAAGCGACAAGTAATGATGATCAAGAGAGATATCAAATTTTACTCTTGAGATATCGAAGTTTAGTGCCCTGCCCTGCTTTGATTAGTAAGCGCCATTACGACCCGTCGCTATCTGATTGATATATACCTTGCAAAGAGGCAACATAAACATCGTTGACGTCGATGTCACTTGAGCTAGAGTTATCATCAGTAGTTAAATAGTATTGTTAATTTACTCTTGCGGAAGTGCTTTGTGTTACATCCGTTGCTACTTGCTGCCGCACCAAGTGACCTCAATAAGTAGCATAACCTCTTTCGGTAAAGAAATGGAAGAGCGTAGTGATCTAAACGCTCTTATATTTTTTTACGGAGGGAGTACTAATTTACTTATGTAGCGCACGGTCAAGGAGACATTAGCTGTCAACCACTGATTGGTAGCAAGTAGTAATTAACCACAGTGCATATAAGTGGATCCATTAATATTTTGGTGTGGTAGATGTTGGTATATTTTTGTATAGACGTGGTCAAACTCAAACCTAAATAAATTTGATTTAGGACAATTTTGGAATGGAGGAGTATCTCTTTAACCAAAAAGTCTGTTTTGTGCTAGTTATATACATTAAAATTTCTTTTTTTTTTGCGGGAAGCGCCCCAGATCCATTAAGTATTACCAGTGATATAACAAACTCCCGAAAAAAATACATTCAAGTCCCTGGGGAGTCGACCAGACACACACGCCGCTACAAGTTGAGGGCGCGCCCTCACCGCCGCCGCTCTCTCCTAAAGCTGGCTTGACATTGGAATCTACGAACGGACCATTTGCAAGCAGGAAGTCTTCAAGCTAAGGTCCAAACGGACCAGCACGTCGGCGAGGAGGCAGGACACATGCATCATTGGCAACACTCCAACATCTCCCTCGCCGGCGGACAAGAGGGAGATAGATTTGAAGCCGCTCCAAAAAGACGACACACCATAGCAGCCACCGAGCTTCGCCATGGCCACATCCAAAGAGGGCACGACGCCGGAGAAGAAGCCCATCGCTATTTATTCGCGAGTAGCATCAACCGCACCGAAGACCAAGTGTAATCAGATCGAAGGATCGATCCAAAGCACACAAAAGCAACTGACCTACAACCGCCCACGCCGATGAAGATGACGAAACGATGCACCACCAAATGCACAACCTAGTCACGGTTGTTTCCGGCACCATCGCCTCCCAGCCGAACCCAGAATGACACCGTGGAGCCCACCCAGAGACCTAAACAGCCTAGCTATGCTACCTGTACATAGATCCATCCGGTGAGCCGTCCCCCCTCCACCTCCGGCATCCCAAGGCCACATGAGGGGAGAGAGAGAGAAGGGCTTGCCGGAAGAAACGAAACCGTCGCTTTAGTCGCCTCACCTTACGCAAACTGCCTAGGATGTTCCCTTATGCTAACCTGTGGTGTGTATACATTAAAAATTTCTGATGATTAGACCTTCAGAACCAGGCCATTCTTTGGATATATTTTAGATTTTGTTGTTTCAATAATACTGCAAATCAATTTCAGAAACATGTTGTGCAGGTACTAATTTTTCTATTATTTCAAAAAATGTGATTCTTTATTCATTTTCTTTCGTTATTTTAGTGATATTTCAAAATAAATCATTTTATTCATATTTTTGGAGTTATTTCAGTGTCGCCCATTGTCTCCTAAAAAACTACAAATATGTTTTGCAAGTAAGCTCCTAAATTTCAAGTTTTTAATTTCTACTTCAATCAATTTCAAAAATATGTCACATGGTTTCACACAACTTCAATTATTTTCAGGTGGATTCAGGAATAACAGTAAAATCGACTGAACTGAATTAAACGAAATTCATGTGAAATGTATATGGAATGTATCTGAAGTTAATTAAGATGTGACCGAAATGAGTGAATATTTATGAATTACATTAAAATCTTTTGAAACTATAGAAAAAGCGAGTGAAATAATTGAAAATCTTTGAATCAAAAGAATGCATCTTTACGTTTCAAAGTGGGACTGAAATAATTGAAGGTTCGTAAAAGAAATGTTTGAAACCCTAGAAATGACTCCGTTAAGTAAGGTTGCCGTTAGAAATGACAAACCATGAACACTGGGACAAACCATGAAGCCCTAGAAATGACTCCGTTAAGTAAGGGAGCCGTTGGGTTTGCGGATGAGTGCATGCCTACGTGTGCATGTGAGTGTCAACCTGCTGGTCTCTTCCTCTTGGTTCTTCCCCTGCCGGTGCTGCTGGTGCCAGCCAGCTTGATACGATAACGTGATATGTTAACTCGTTTAAGTGAGCTGTTTAGTTCGACAAGAACAGAAAAAGAACGAACTATATATTGTCAAATTAACGAGTGGAGCAGCCGCCTTCACTCACAAATTAAGTCTAGCATGTTCTTCTTAGAAAATTGGAATACAAGCTAGCTTGCTTGGTTCAAAAGAGAAGGAAAGACAAACACGTACGTCCGCGAATGAGCGTGGGTACGCAGCTCCTCGTTTTTCTACGTACCCATCCATTCTGTAGACATGCATGCCTGTTCATCGACCACAGTAGCTGCTGCAGGTGCAGCTTGCTAGCCCGACTTCGCTGCACAGCTGACCGGCCGGAGCGTGTCGAGATCCACCGGCCGACCCGGGAAAGTATGAGCGATACGTAGTAACACCAAGATGCTCACTTTAAAAAGAATTATTAAGTGTGTGAAAAAAATCCGCCTTTTCTTGTGTGAATGTTTTCAAGACACATGTCTACGACCCATAAAAAAATTCAAATCAAAATTCGTTTTTATCTGAATTTCGTAAGAGCTGTACACACATGTCTTGTGAACATCCACAAAATAATTCGATTATTTCAAGACATTTAAATGTGATATTTTAAAAGCTTGGAACACGGTGTTGGCGTCACTAGATATTATCCCCGGCCGACCAAGCGCATGTATATGGCAAGATGATAGCCAAAATGTTTGCCGACTAAGAAATTCATTTGTGTACAGTGCCGGCTTGTAAGCAAGCATACCTATTTAGAATAGGATGCCATACGGAATAACCTAGACCATATATCGGTAGCCTATATAAGTTGTTTGGGGGCTGCTTTAAATTTTCTTGGGTAGACATTCATAAGGGATAAGGACAGGAGCACTCATCTCAACCCATAATAAACGAGTTCCCCACGAACCGCCTTAGGTCCGGTTTTTATTCAGCAACTTTTGTCAGTGCCTGAAATTAGCTAGTGTCAGCTAAGCAGGGCGACTCCCCCGTCGTCGTTGAGATCACTTCGGATGCCACCCCACTCTCAAAAAAATTCTATGACTACATCCAGATGTAAGATCGATGAAACACTATTCATCGACATATATTATAACTATATGAAAGCGAGTTGGCATCATCACCACTGCCGCGCACCTACGATTCCGACCACCTCCCTTTCTTCCTCCTCTATCCCTTGTGTCGACTCCTTCCTCTGTTATGTGATTGCTTGACTATTCGTATTCCTCTGTCACACCAACCCCTCGACAATGCACAACGTGGGACCTGGATAAAATCATTGTGTCACCTTCGTCGCTAACAAGATCCCTTCAGACACTATCCCTCTCTCTACAATTTTTCACAACTTCATCAGGAGCGTAAGATCTGCGAAACATTATTCATCAACATACAAATACAACTATATAAAGCTAGTGGGTAGTGCCACCACTGGTGAGCAAGTACGATTTCGATCACCTCCCATTTTCTTCCTCTATCTCTCACGTTGACTCGCTCTCTAATGTTTGATTGCTAGGTTATTCATATCCTTTGTGTATGGAGAATTTTATATAGTGCTCACTTTACTTCTTTATTCAAAAAAGTAAACCCTTAATTGATTACCAGAGTATTAATTAACTAATGAAGGACATACTTGATAAGAATATATCCCCCATACATGGTGGATGATAATTCTCCTGTTCTCCAAAATGTGTCAATATTAATGTTGACGGTGTTACCATTGACATGCCGGATAGTAGTGTTGGAAAGCTAGCTCGCATGCATGCATGATGAGTGTACTGGCGTTAAGTAAAGTAAAAGTGTTGTAAAGTGACTCAGATGAAAGCGTCTCAAATCATTACCAACAGATAAACATCCTTTTTAACTTCCAAGATGTATCGGTGTCTTGTGTCATACAACACCTGCTTT
Source organism: Triticum aestivum (assembly GCF_018294505.1). Taxonomy (NCBI): domain Eukaryota; kingdom Viridiplantae; phylum Streptophyta; class Magnoliopsida; order Poales; family Poaceae; genus Triticum; species Triticum aestivum. Next base: position 22,400,353 of record NC_057796.1, read on the forward strand.
CACTATATTAATTAACACACACATTTTATAAGATCAGTCACTTTAGATGGATTGAGCAATATCTTGCGCGTAGCACCGAAAGAGGTAGTAACATGTATTATATAACAAAAACGATAGATTGTATCAGGGACGGTCATCTGAGTGGTACGAAGAATATAAATCCTCTTCCGCAAAAAAAAAAAATCGTCAAGGTTGATCGTGCTTTGTCTAATTAATTAATCACCGCATTAGCAGCGAAAATGTAAATCATGCACAAGTCGCTGCTGCTGGTGTCGCACCCAGTGACCGCACACATGTTATTTACTTATGGAACCAGGACCATTAGCAGTCGCCAAACTCAGGTGTACTTTTATATATGTCAGTCACATTGGATTATGTTGCGGAATGTGGACCCATACAGTAAGCACATTAGATTTCTCCAATTGGCTGATAGGCTGGTCCCACACATGTCTCACACGCTAGAACAACGAGCGGACTCCCTTTTTAGGGAGTTTAGAGAATGGAAAGATGGTACAAAAATATACTCCTCCGGCTTCTGCGTGGATAGTACAAATGTGAAGCCAAAGTTATGGTGTGTAGCAATGTTTCAGTGATTTATTCGTTCAATAAGCAGGGTTCAACCAACATAGGCATAAACACAACGGGAATGCACATACATACACTCGGATATGAGGACATTCCTCTAGCATTTAGATAAGAAAGTTAGTCCAGCATACATCATTTGAAGTCTGAATCGACTCAGCTTTTTGCAAGTGTCAACAGATTCAGAAAGTGCAACTTCAGTTCACCAAAAATAATAACTTGTACTTACCAATGAAAATGCGACTAAATGAAAAATTACAAGTTACAACTGGTCGAAAAACCACAAGACTACACAACTTACTGCATGCATGTACATATGTGCCAGGACCCTGGGACTCTCCTACCAATCAAACAAAGTTACATTTGTAGATATCATGAAAACACACACTTTGCACAAACGATGGGACCATTGTTGATGGAGTAGCCACACTTAGGCACAAGAATACACTTATATGCGTAAGTGGTCTTCTATTTTTGTTAATAATGCTCTACTACTTGCACGCATTAACTAACGTAAAATGGTGATCCATAGGAAAACTGCTTTAAGAGTGCCATGAAAGGTGACATGGAAAGCGTCAAATGATGAGTAAAAGATAATCAATTTTACTAGGGAGATATCAAGTTGTAGTGGGTACATCCCTCATTCTCTCTTACTCTGACTAGTAGCCCACCATGATGGCCCGTCACCTTTGGACAATACACTGCGCCGCAATATTGAAAGTAGCAGATGTATACATAGAGTATCAAGCATACATTTCATTGTAGGAATTAAAAATATATTGGTGTAGTACTACTATTGTATATCATCCCGGGATGGTCGTATCTGAGCGGTGCGGGTAGCATACAGATCGTCGAGGTCAATCTTGTTTGACGTGGTCTCACGATCCAGTGAATCCTGATAACATGTGATTGGTGCATATGTAGAATACACAAGACCACGTCACACCAATGAGACGAGGATAGAAATATGCTATAGTGTAGTTAAGATAACTTTAATTACAACAACATGCTTCTTAAATATACTACTAAGAGTTTAGACGGTTTTACAACTTGTGAGTTACGTATAGAGCAAGGGCGCGTGAAAGAACTACTGTGGGAAGTGTCGTGCCATATATGGATAATGCTCAGATCCGCGCAAGCTGTAGTCATGTCCAGAAAGAAAATGGCACCCTGGTCATTGCAGAAGCTCTGGCGGCGCACGAGCGCAGAGGCACGTCTCTGGTAACTTGTAGTTAGGGCACCAAGTGGCGTCGCCGATTATCTTCTAATCAACCTTGTAGGCAAGTATGTTAACAAAGGTAAAATCTAGTGACATGGATGAAAGCATCACAGATTATTACCAAAGGATAATATACACCACTCTTTTGTTTTACTTGCAACAACTTGTACTGGTGCACCGAGTTTTGTCTAACCCTGGTTTGACTCAAGTAACGCACACATTAATTATATATGAAGTCAAGTCACTTTTGATGGATCGATTCCTGTTCATCCCACCGTTACCGAAGGAAGTGGAGGCATGTACTTATACTTATCCAAGACGTGCTACGTAAATCGTGGCCGCTGGCGTCTTCTGGTCTGCACCGTTGACTTTTTGGATGTTGTTTCTACGAGCTCCTGGGTTTAAATAAGTTTGCTCTGCTGAGGCGGAGGTCTAAAGGCGGCATTGAGTTTTGCTCACTGCGCGCCACTGATAAATGCAGAAGGAAGAAGATTTCGGCGCATCTGAATAATTAGATGTGATTTCATTTTTCTGTAAAGGAGTATTTGTAAAGACTTGTGATACTTAATTATGCTCTTGGACCTTTATAAAAATATTGTGTTATATTACTAATCCTAGCAACTTAATAAGATGAGAGCGATATTGCTATTGAATTATGCATGCTGCACCAAGTGACCTCACCTGTGATATTTACTTATTGCACACACGCGATTAGCTGTCGTCAAAACCATTGCAAGCAGCAAGCTAATCAAGCAAGTTGTGTGCGGGGAAAATAAAAATAGAAGGTAACATAAAAGTGACTCTAAAAGCGACAAATAATGATGATCAAGAGAGATATCAAATTTTACTCTTGACATATCGAAGTTTAGTGCCCTACCCTGCTTTGATTAGTAAGACGCCATTACGATCCGTCGCTATTTGATTGATATATACCTTGCAAAGAGGCAACATAAACATCGTTGACGTCGATGTCACTTGAGCTAGAGTTATCATCAGTAGTTAAATAGTATTGTTAATTTACTCTTGGGGAAGTACTTTGTGCTACATTCGTTGCTACTTGCTGCCGCACCAAGTGACCTCAATAAGTAGCATAAACTCTCTCGGTAAAGAAATATAGGAGCGTAGTGATCTAAACGCTCTTATATTTCTTTACGGAGGGAGTACTAACTTACTTATGTAACGCGCGGTGGAGGAGACATTAGCTGTCAACCACCGATTGGTAGCAAGTAGTAATTAACCGCAGTGCATATAAGTGGATCCATTAATATTTTTGTGTGGTAGATGTTGGTATATTTTTGTATAGACTTGGTCAAACTCAAACCTAAATAAATTTGATTTAGGACAATTTTGGAATGGAAGAGTATCTCTTTAACCAAAAAGTCTGTTTTGTGCTAGTTATATACATTAAAATTTCTTTTTTTTTGCGGGAAGCGCCCCAGATCCATAAAGTATTACCAGTGATATAACAAACTCCAAAAAAAAATACATTCAAGTCCCTGGGGAGTCGACCAAACACACACGCCGCTATGAGCTGAGGGCGCTCCCCCACCGCCGCCGCTCTGTCCTAGAGCTGGCTTGACATTGGAATCTACGAACGGACCATTTGCAAGCAGGAAGTCTTCAAGCGAAGGTCCAAACGGACCAGTGCGTCGGCGAGGAGGCGGGACACATGCATCATTGGCAACACTCCAACATCTCCCTCGCCGGCGGACAATAGGGAGATAGAACTGAAGTCGCCCCAAAAAGACGACACACCATAGCAGCCAACGAGCTTCGCCATCGCCACATCCAAAGAGGGCACGACGCCGGAGAAGAAGCCCATGGCTATTTATTCGCGAGTAGCATCAACCGCACCGAAGACCAAGTGTGATCAGATCGAAGGATCGATCCAAAGCACACAAAAGCAACTGACCAACAACCGCCCACGTCGACGAAGCTGACGAAACGATGCACCACCAAATGCACAACCTAGTCACGGTTGTTTCTGGCACCATCACCTCCCAGCCGAACCAAGAATGACACCATGGAGCCCACCCAGAGACCTAAACACCTATTATGCTACCTGTACATAGATCCATCCGGTGAGCCGTCCCCCCTCCACCTCCGGCATCCCAAGGCCACATGAGGGGAGAAAGAGAGAAGGGCTTGCCGGAAGAAACGAAACCGCCGCTTTAGTCGCCTCTCCTTACGCAAACTGCCTAGGATGTTCCCTTACGGTAACCTGTGGTGTGTATACATTAAAAATTTCTGATGATTAGACCTTAAGAACCAGGCCATTCTTTGGATATATTTTAGATTTTGTTGTTTCAATAATATTGCAAATTTATTTCAGAAACATGTCATGCAGGTACCAATTTTTTTATTTCAAAAAATGTGATTATTTATTCATTTTCTTTCGTTATTTTAGTGATATTTCAAAATAAATCATTTTATTCATATTTTTGGAATTATTTCTGTGTCGCCCATTGTCTCCTAAAAAAGTACAAATATGTTTTGCAAGTAAGCTCCTAAATTTCAAGTATTTAATTTATACTTCAATCAATTTCAAAAATATGTCACATGGTTTCACACAACTTTAATTATTTTCAGGTGGATTCAGAAATAACAGTAAAATCGACTGAGCTGAAGTAAACGAAATTCATGTGAAATGTATATGGGACGTATCTGAAGTTAATTAAGATGTGACCGAAATGTGTGAGTATTTATGAATTACATTTAAATCTTTTGAAACAATAGAAAAAGCGAGTGAAATAATTGAAAATGTTTGAATCAAAAGAATGCATCTTTATGTTTCAAAGTGTGACTGAAATAATTGAAGGTTCGTAAAAGAAATGTTTGAAACCCTAGAAATGAAGAAGAAACAAGGAACAACAAAAGTAGAACACAAAGAAGGAACGAGGAACAACAAAAGAAGAACCAAAAGTGAGCCACGCACGAGAAGCCAACACCAAGAACTTAGCACCCATCACCACTAGTAGACCCGCCGGAGATAGCTTTGTTGGGTCAGTCGAAAGGAAATCCGCCACCGAGAAGACGAAGAGAAGAAGTCGCCTGCTGTCCTGTGATCCCTCCTCACCTAGAACAAGTAGGAAATCACAACCACTATCAAAGGGCATCCCACTTCCTTACATGTCAACTAAGAGTGCAAAGAACAACATGTCTACTAAGCTCTCCCACACAAAGTCCAAATACTAGCATCCCCTAAGTCAATAATATAAGTGACTTTAGCAACTTTAGAAGATGGAAAATCAAAGGGGCATGCACCTACCCAGCCGTGTCAGCCTCACGATTGCCTCGCGATCCACAAAGTTGTGGATCCCACATGATGGCACAACAAGTTTTACGTTTTAGTTTCTGAAATGTACGATTTTGTCGGTTGCTTATACCAAAGTTTCAGATTTGAAACTTAAAACTTAGGATTTTGTCGGTAGCACGTACCAAGCTTTATAAGTTAAAACTTAAATGAGTTTTAAAAACTCATCGGAACGTATCCAAAATGGATCACATTTGAAAGGCATCGCCACCAGAAACACAAATATGGAAATGATACTTTAATTTTGGACTTTCGGTTCAAAAGATATGAAATATTGAAATCGAAAGCAAGATGAAAAAGGGGGAGGCATGCCTCGTACATGCGTGCTTTAAATCCCCTCCCTTTAAAAGAGAGCGTCAAACTATTGAGTTGCATCTTTCATGTGAAATTATATATTTTTTATGTTGGTTTCAGAGTGGATTTTTAACATGAAATTCTAAGATAGGTTTATGGTTTACATCATACACGATTTATGTCATCAGGCATTTTTTTATATAAGCATTTTTTATTTTCTTATTACCAGATGACCGCTCAAGAACATTATTGTCAGGTTCTGAGCGAGGATTTCTATGGCACATGGGAGCATAGTGACTCCAAAAGACTAGGTGAACATCTTTGCTAAATTCACGTGCTCATCATTTAGAACACAAACGACCACAGAGAAAGCAAAAAAAAAAGCATATAATATACACTTTTGGTAGCTTGAACCTTCAGATTGATATTTAGCCATGCAGCCTGATATTTTGCCATGCACTTTTATTATCCACACAACACCCTGTCAACGCATGGCTTTTGATCCTCCAGCACATTGTGGGGTGCTATATCAGAAGGAACACTTGAGCCGTATCATGTGTGCATCGTGTTGCATTCGTTGCCGTGGGATAATTGTTTCTTTATTGCTTGTACGATCTGAGACTATGAGCACAGTACTTGAATCCTAACGAACTGGGAAGCAACATACCTGGAGATAAGATGCTGCCAGATTAAAAAGATGCAGATTGATTTCCCTGGTCATGTGCTGCTGGCTGCACCAGCTAGACCCCCCTCAATCACGTCACGTGACACTTATTTTCATCACATTCTACAGTGTTTGTGTCGAATGAGATCTGTAGTACCACACAAAACAAAACAAAATAAGTGTTTGTTCCGTAGAAAACCTACATGTTTTCCTACAGAGAAAAAACTCCAGATATTTGGCTGTAGTTCTAGGAAACTGAACATTCAATTAGACCCCTTTGTCTGCGGAGGCAGAGTTTGGTCTCGTATCAGAAGTAGTAATTAGAGAATGCTTTGCCCAAATAGCACCACCCACGCGCACTGAGTAATTAAGAAACCACCTAATGTGCTCCTACATATGCCGTCGAACCAATGACCATCCACCGGACAATCATCCTCATGTGTGTATGCCTTGAGCAAGCAAGCTAATTTTTTTTCTTTCCTTTCTGCCGCGTTTACTTACTCAAAGGCACTGATCGCTGCGGGACATCGGCATCGCAAAAGTTGATCAACATGTGAACTAAAGGCATTGCATCACGATCAATGGTCTGTTCGTCAACTGTTGCAGGTTTCTTAGAGTCCAACCACCACCACGAATGCACCGGAAGCATCCGAAAGAGCTCATGATTTTAGTGCATGTAGTGCTGGTTTAATTTGAAAACAGTGGCATGGAATGGTTGCTCAGGAACATATCCAGTGATAGAGTCCTTTGCGTGATTCATCTGATACCATGATACTATTGTGTGAGGTCATGTTCCATGTCTAAAACCATACATTTTTCTTGTTACCGTTTATAGTGGTCCAGCTAGCCGGGGTCATGATTTTAATGAAGTTTTCCAAGTGCTAGAAGTTGACATAGCACTGAATTGAAGGCTAAACACTGCTATTCAAATATTTCCATACTTCACATCAGTTTGTCCTTATAATGGTGGATTGTCAATGTGTCATAGTGGTGGTAGCTATGTATGCTTTCCACTTGATTTGCGCACCCGCGTGCATTGAGGTTCTTATGTTCCACACATTTATAACTAAACCACTACTTTTATAGCAAGTACTTGGTTTGTTTATAAGCTTTGGTTAGCTTTCCATGTAAAGTTCTCTTTCTGCACTCAACATGTCACTTGAGATGATCATTGGAAGAAGGAAACCATCCGTCAACACCACACCAGAAAAAGACATGATTCATGGTGCGTTTTGATACATCACTGGTTTTCTGTGCCATTAGTTGACAACTAATCACTCATGTGCAAACACAACAAATTGCATTGCATCATGTCTACCTGAAAACATCCTTGTCTCTGCAGATTTGTGTCACAATTAGACTGACAGGTGCACATACGCCTTGCAGACATTAACGTACCATTATCTATAGTACATCTTGTGATATAAAATTTTAACATCAGGATCACAGTAGTGTAGTAGCTAGCGAACTAACAAGAACTTGCTGATCGGAATTTGGAAATAATTAGTATGCATGTGTGTCTATAGTGTGTGACCCCTCACCAGAAGATAGCTTAGCTCATAGCTACCTAGCTAGTGATTTTGTTAGAAGATCAATAATTCTTTCATTAGTTACCTAATCCGTCTAGTAAGCGCGGTGTTTGACGCGTGTCACGGGGAAATCTATTTCTTAATCTACATCGAATCATCGAGCAGATTAAAGGGGATTGGTCATCATGGGTTGATTGTCAATTTGCTTGGCCTGACGTTTGTGTTCATGTGCCAATTTGATCTGCTTGGTTGTTTATTTCTCTCCTTTTCGGTGACCATCTGAGTAGAAGATTAAGGTGGTAAGATCTGTCGGCTCATGGGCGGCCCACTGACAGCGACACGCCAGGAAGAGTACGTTGCACTGCCATTATTCTAGTTTGTTAAGCACCGTGGAGTCCAAAGTGTTAATGTGTGAGTTATTTAGTAGAGCTTTTGTAGCTCGAACGATGTAACAATACATCATTCTAGAGGCCAGGTGTAACTAATATCATCTTAATATTAATATTACCCTTCATTAAGAAAGACATAAACATTGTGGATGCATCGTTCAAGAGGAGAGCACAAATGAAACACAATCTGCACACATGTGGCACACGGCTCTTTGCATTAACATAAGGAAGCTACAAGAAGGAGACACTGCTAGTTAGGTTAATCACCAGGGAAAGTCTATGCATGAAGTAATGAACGAAGAATATACCAACTCCCCTATGTTAACTAATGTAGAAGTGACCAGGAAAAAGAAAAATAATGCAACTTCTGGGTAAGAATAAAAAGTAACATCAAGGCGACGCAAAAAGCGTCAAATGCTTTTTAGGGTTTAGGATTTAGAATTTAGGGACAGTCATGTGACACTAGTAGAAAACAGGGCTTTGGTCACAGGGCAGTATTCACATTAGTCCCGGTTCAGTCACGAACCGGGACTAATGTGAGCATTCGTCCCGGTTCGTGCGGCTAAGGCATTAGTCCCGGTTGGTGCCACGAACCGGGACTAAAGGGTGCGATGCCCATTAGTCCCGGTTGGTGGCACCAACCGGGACTAAAGATTAACCGGTACTAATGGGCTTTGAGGCATTAGTACCGGTTCATGGCACGAACCGGTACTAAAGGTCCCACTTTCAGACTCTACCCCCCCCCCCCCCCCCCCCCGCGACCGCCTTTTCAGTTTTAGAAAAAACAAAAGAAAATGATGGAAATGTCAAAAAAATAAAATAAAATAAGTTTCCCATGTGATATGTGGTCTAGTTGTTGGGAAAATTAACAAATATGAATTTCGACTTTATTTGCAAAATCTCTCTGAAATTTCTTAAAATGGGCATAACTTTTGCATACGAACTCGGATGAAAAAGTTTTTTATATGAAAAATCATCCACTCGAAAAGTTACATCCAAATTTAACCGGGGGAACCCCGTTAAACATTTTCAAAATCCTCAAAAACCTAACAGAAAAAAAGTTACGGGGCTTTTAAGATCTGGAGAGGCAAAAAAATGCAAAAAAATTCAAACTGTGGTCAAATAATGGTCAAACTAATTATTCTAGAATATTAGTGTTACTAAATAATTATTTCAGTTTTTTTGAATTTTGGTCAAATCTGGTCAAACTGTGGTCAAACTGTGGTCAAACAATGGTCAAACTAATTATTCTAGAATATTAGTGTTACTAAATAATTATTTCAGTTTTTTTTGAATTTTGGTCAAATCTGGTCAAACTGTGGTCAAACAATGGTCAAACTAATTATTCCAGCATATTAGTGTTACTAAATAATTATTGTTTTTTAAAACAATAGTTTCAAACTCAAACAGTGAAATGTGTCACTTCATGCTCAAGCTAAATTTCTGAGGGTTAATAGGATTGACATCTTACTATTGTTAGGAAAACAACATGTGCAGACTTGGAAACGAGGGAGAATAGAACCCGGAAGTTAAGCGTGCTCAGGCTGGAGTAGTGAGAGGATGGGTGACCGTCCGGGAAGTTAGATGATTTGGAATGATGAGGGGTGATTAGAGATTAGAGGATAAATTGAGCAGTGATGAGGGGTGGTGATTAGAGATTAGAGGTTAAAATAATTTAGAAATTTGAAAATCAAAAAAAAATTCGCAAATCATAAAATTTCCTTTAGTCCCGGTTGGTGTTACCAACCGGGACTAAAGGTGGAGCTCCACGTGGCCGCGTCCTTTAGTCCCGGTAGAGGAAGTTACTTGAGGTAGAGGAAGTTTGTTGGTTTTGCTTTAATCGCTTCCAACCCTCCCATCACTACATCCTCTCCCACCGATTTTTTTTAAACCACGCGATAAACCCCCCCCCCCCCCCCCCCCCCCCACCCCTTCCCAAACCAGACCCCTACCTCATATTGTATCCATGAAGATAGGTACTAAACTATCTGCTTTCGTCTACCTTTGTAAGGGTTGGGCAGAGCCCCGCTAGAAGGACAAGTGGTAAAAGGACATAACTGTAAACCTTTATAAGGATACTATAAAGATATGTAGGTAGGACGACGGAGGGCTAACACACATCCGGAGGCCTGAATCCCTGAACCTACGTAAAATCATTGTGCCACCACCATCGATAACGAGATCTCTTCAGACACCACCCCTCTCTCTACAATTTATCACAACTACATCTGGATTGTAAGGTCGTCGAAACATTATTCATCGACACACAATCAAATATAAAGCCAGTAGGCAGCGCCACCACTTGTGCGCAAGTATGTTCCGAACGCTTCCTTTGTTCATCCTCTATCTCGCACAGTAACTCATTCTGTACTGTGTGATTGCTTGATTATTAATATTCTTCATGCATGCAGAATTTTATATAGTGCCCTACTCTTACTTATTTCTTAAAAAGAAGAAAACCCTTAACACCGCAATACATAGTAATTAACTGATGAAGCCCCCACTTGATCAGAATATACTTCCCATGCATGGTGGATGATGCTTCTCCCATTTTCCAGAACGTGGCAATATAAATGTTGACGGTGTTGACTTGCCGGATAGTAGTACTGATGCTAGCTCGCATGCATGCATGATGAGGGTGTACGGGCGTTTAAGTAATGTAATAGTGTTGTAAAGTGACTCAGACAAAAGCGTCTCAAACCATTACCCATAGATAAACATCATTTTTAACTTCCAAGATGTGCTAGTGTCGTATAACCCCTGCTTTCATTATATCAATTAAAACACACATTGTATATCATCATCCGTCACTTTGGACCCATCGAGCGATATCCTGCGCCATATCACCGAAAGTAGCAGCAGGTATTGTGTACAAAAAATGATAGTATTGTATCAAGCCGGCCATCTAAGCGTTACAGTAACATATAAATCCTCAATGTCAATCGCCTTTCCACGAATTAATTATGTCACCGCATTAGCAGCAAAAATATAAAGCATGCACATGTCGTTGCTACTCGCACCACAATCAGTGACCTCACACGTGATATTTACTTATACAGCCCAGATGATAGTGTTGTACCAAAGCATTGCATCAACCTAACTCCAGTTAGTTAGTTTAGCTCACTTCCAAGTAATTTCACATATGTCACTTTATATGTATGTATATGCCGCGTTGGATTGTTAGTTAGTTTAGCTCAGCTCCCATGTACTTTCATAAATCCTTTTCCAAAAAATGTACTTTCATAAATATATGACATGTTGGATTGTGTCTTCTTTTTCCGTTTTTGTTATGTTTGCCCACTTACGCCTATCCACCATAGACACATGTCGTTGCTGATGATACACTTTTTCTTCTTTTTTTTCTTTTTCGAAAAGAGGGGACATCCCTCGGCCTCTGCATCGAGTGATGCACACAACCTTTTATTTATCATATCAAAGTTCATCATCCTACCATAATAAAGTTCAACCAATAAATTGTCGCACATGACTGCCCGAAGGGTAAATTAAAAAGTAAAATATCGTAGGAAAATGAGCCTCATGCATCACAAATCCTACTAGTAGGCCGCCAACCAAATCGGTTGAACAAATCCCGAGAGACCATCTCCCATCGGTTGCACCCAAAGACCGTGGGCACCCGATCCTCCTCCTTGCGAAGTAATGACCACGTATGGATCTAGCTGGTAGCCTTGAAGATAACCTGCAAAAAGTTTGGAGCTTTCGTTCTGTTAAAAATACAATCATTACGAGTGTTCCAAATGGCCCAAAGTAAAGCACAAATTCCCACACGGGTCTAAGACTTAAACTTGAGGTGCACCCCCACTAACCAGTTACCAAACATATTCGTACTACTTGTAGGTGGAGGTAGGTTGAAAGCTATATGGACCGTTCTCCATAGTAGCTTGGCAAGTGGGCATTGAAGGAATAGATGCTGGATCGACTCCTCATTCCACAAAAGCAACACTTAGTGCATCCTTGCAAATCTTTTTTTTTCAGATTATCTTTTGACATGATGACCTTGCGATCCAAGTACCACATGAAGATTTTTATTTTTAGTGGGACTTTCATTTTCCATATATACTTGTGGTGAAAAGGTTGTCCATCATTGATGAGGTCTGTATACATGGATTTGACTGTGAAGGCACCAGAAGTAGTCAACTTCCAACGGAATGTGTCTGGTTCGTGTGAAAGGTTAACCATCATCAACCTTTCAACAAGGTTTAACCAGTCTGTCCATTTGTCCCCAGTCAGTTGTCTTCTAAAGGAAACATTTAACGGTATGTGGCCCATCATACAATGTCTCTTATTGACAGTTGATGATACACAATGTCTCTTATTGACAGCTGTAAAATATTTTCTATTTTTCTTTGGGACAAATAGAAGTGGTTGCGCGTCTTTTCTATGTAGAGTCTCTTTATCAGAAATTTTTCATTATTGTTTACATTGTATGGTTTTTGGTATGTGATGGGCTGGGTTTTTTTTTGCCAGAATTCATCCTATGACAACCAACTTTTCCTGTTTCCCGCCTTCAGCCTTCTGTTTTCCATTTTATGAGAATTACCCGGGTGGTGGGGGTGGGGTGGGGGTGCGGGTGAGCTGCACTTGTACCATGTTTACATGTAGAATACATGGTATCGATCGACCGTTGACAAGCTCTATGACATGTCCTGCTCCACACTTAGGGTGATGGAGGGGTGCATTGCCATGTTTTGTTGCTGAACATGGGCCCATATGGTAAACACATTCCTCTCTGGACCCACACATGCCTGAGTGCCGCACATCCTGTAACAACGAGGGGTCTCTCTTTCTAGGAATTTTAGAGAATGTAGACATAGTACATATACTCTCGTTCGGCTTCTGCAAGGATAGTGCACACATGCGAAGTAAGAAAAGATACTCTCGTTCGGCTTCTACGAGGATAGTACACACATGCGAAGCAAGAGTTCTGGTGTCTACCAATATTTGTGTGATTTCTTCCTTCAATAAGCAGGGGTCCAAACTGTGTAGGCACACAAGAATGCGCGTGCATACACTAGGATATGAAAACATTCCTCTAGCACTTAGATAAAAAAATTAGTCTAATGTATATGTTAAGTGTGAATCGAGTGAGATTTTTCAAGTGTCAGTTAATTTAGAAAGGTGCAACTTCAGTGCACTGAAAAATGTAACTTGTACTTACCTACGAAAGTGCAACCGAATGAAAAGGTACTGAGTTAACTGGCTGAAAAAGCACAAAACTGCACAACTTACTCCATACTAGTAAATGTGCCATGGGCCCATGACTCTCCTACTAACTAACACAAAGGAAAATAATACAATCGTGGATATCATGAACACACTTCGGGATGCGATTGTTAATGGAGGAGGAATACTGCCACACTTACTTACAAGAATACCTTACGTACGTACGTAAGTGGTGTTTTACCTTTTGCTAGTATCGCTACTACATTGTTGACACTCACCCATGTATAAACTAATGTAAAAGTGTGGTTCCATCGAAACACCTAATGTGAGAGTGCCGAGAAAGGTTATAAGGAAAGCGTCAAATGATGAGCAAAAGTTAATCATTTTTACTTGGGAGATATGATCATATTTTGTTGGTTGCTTACTCTGGTTAGTAACCAACACTAGTAGGAAAAGGGGCTTTTACCCCGGTTCATAAGGGCCTGACTAAAGGGTCGTTACTAATGCCCTAGCCATTTAGTCCCGGTTCTTACACGAACCGGGACTAAAGGCCGTCCACGTGGCCGGTGCGGGGAGCCCAGGCAGGAGGGCCTTTGGTCCCGGTTGGTGGCTCCCGGTTGGTGCCACCAACCGGGACCAATAGGCAGGGCCTTTTGTCCCGGTTGGTGTCACCAACCGGGACCAATAGGCATTCACGCGTCAGCAGCTGGCAGGAGCTGAGGTTTTTGTTTTTTTTTTGAAAGGGGGTGGTTTAGGGGTTTTGGGGGGTTAATTTAGGTGTTTCATATATTGTGTTCGCTAGCTAATTAATAGAGAGAAGTGTCCTCTCTTATCTTCGTGCTTGGTCGACGCTACGTACTATATACGTATGGAGAGGAGTAGACACGCTAGCTAGTAATCAAATGAAGGAAACAGAAGATCGTCATGAACATATGCATACAGAGAGAAGTGATATCGACCACCTCTCCTTCTCCGAGATATTGGTCGAACAACAAGTTCTCATATATCTATCCGACACTACCGGCTACATATATACAATAAGTATCTCTTACAATACAATCTCCTAATTAAATTGTAGGAACACAGGGTCCACATAGTATTCTCCGTTTTCAGCGATCACGTGGTCAAGGAAGAATGCCGCCAATTCCTCTTGAATTCCTCGCATACGATCTTCTGCTAGGAGTTCATCCCGCTTCCGAAACATCTAATTTGAAGAAGGGGGTCAATACATATATATATATGAATAAATGAAACTCAACACAAATGATGGTAATAAAATAAAATTGTGAATATTATTGCTTACGCACTTCATATTGTTCTTCAGTGTAGCCCCGCTCACAGGTCGTGTAGTGGATGGACTCGCAAACGTAGTATCCACAGTAATTATTCCCGGGTTCCTGCCACAACCACTTTATAAGAAATAGAGGTCAATCAAACTGATAAGCAAGCATGCTAAATGGTATTGATGAAACTAGCGCTTGAATCACTAGGATATGCGTGGAACATGCTACTATAGTACTTACTTTCGGGTGATTAAATTGCAGCTTCTTCGGCAGTCCCGGAGCTTTTGAGGTGAATTTTCTCCAAACCCTGCCAGACAAAGAAAACAATTACTTGATATCAGGAAATGAACAAAGTTGCTGATATGGTGGATACTGATCGATTTAACTTACTTCTCGAGCATTTGAGTCATGTTCGCATAGTCCTGGGGATCTTTTCGTCTCGAGTCTAAGACGGTTACTACTCCCTGCTCAAGCTTAATCTCTAGGAGAATATAGTGGAAGATGCGCATGCATGCATAAGTCATCAATTACATTACCATAACCTGGACTAATAAGGGAAACCGAATATGCACAAGACAGTAACACTCACTTGAAGTTGTAAGGAAAGAGTATTATATCTTTGTTTTGATTTAATACCAACGATTGTAGCAAGTTGGCCTCGGCTTCTTTGGGATGTTTTTCAACCGTATATGCATCTATGAGATTTGCGTTAATGAACCCAATATCACCGATTTGTTTTTCTTCAATTCGGCGATCTTCAATCTGCATAATATAGTGAGGATAAGTATAAATACATGCAATGAAAGAGCTGACCTAGATAGAGAGACTTAATGACAGAAGTAGTACTACTTACAGACAGTAGCAAGTGATCGTTGTTTTATCGAGGGCCTTTTGATTGTAAAACTGGAAGAAATCCTCAAATGGAACACTCAGCAGATCAATTCCAACGAGGTCATGCTCCGGTTTAACTCTCAGCGTCAAAGTATCCATCCCATCAGACTCTCTGCAGGTTTTCATGTACCAATCATGTAGTCTTCGCATCATCGTGCTTAGCGATCTTTCATCTTTGACGAGAGGCTTCCCGTAATGGTATTTGTGTTCGTCCACCTCCATGATTTCATAATGTACATCGTCGGGCAGGTAATCTCCAAGATTGCTATAACCGGGCACCATACTCGGATCATTAGCGACGATGTCTTTTGACACCTTGAGCGGGGGGCATGATTGGTTCGCTTGTTCGCCGAGCTGGGCAATTTTTTTCCCAGCTCGTCGTTCTTTCATCCTTTTATCACTGACAGTACTTCCCGACCGCTCCGCTTCGGCATATGTCTTTGCAAGAACGCGCTCATAGTTGCCTCTCGGCGGAGACTTTGGTGGTTTTGTCAGGGCAGCCAGAGTGCGCTTTGCTTTCACCGGATCTACCTTCTCCTCCGGAGGTGGATGTTTCTTTGCTTTCACCCCTTCAAAGAAGTTCTTCACTTCGGCTCGCACGATCTTCGCGTTCTCCTCCTCGGTCCTCTCGTATGGTAACTTCTTTGGAGTCTTCAGAGAAGGACCGAATCTGTATTGCCTCCCGCCTCTGGCAGTTGTACTGCTAGACGCCGGCAGAGCAGACGGAGCGGTTGCGGCTGTCTTCTTTCCTTGCTTACGAGGCAGAGGAGAAGGACTACGACGCGCCGGAGCAGCCGCAGTGGCGGCGGGTCTCTTCCGCCCTTGCTGACGAGGCGGAGAAGGAGGAGGCTGGCTGCTCTGGCGCGCCGGCGCTGGGGAGAAGGAGGCGGAGTGCCGCCACGCGCCGGAGAAGGAGGCTGAGTGCCCTGATCACTCGCCGAAGGAGGAGGCGGAGGAGGAGGAGGAGGAGGCGGAGTGCCCTTACTCGCCAGAGCCGTCCAGTTCGGAAGCTTGATGAGCTCCTTCCGCCATAGGCACGGAGTCTTCAGAGCTAAACCTAGCCGAGTCTCCCCTTCACCGGTAGGGTGGTCAAGCTGGAGGTCCTCAAATCCCTTCGTTATTTCATCCACCATCACCCTAGCATATCCTTCTGGAATCGGCCGGCAGTGGTAGGTTGCGCCGGGTTCAGTAGGTAAAACAGAGCCAACAGCCGCCTTGACTTTGGAGTTCTGCCATTCCGCCATAAGGTGGCAATGTTGAGACTCCGTGATAGCATCCACGGGGTAGCTAGCAGGAGCCGCATGCTCCAGCTGAAGCAGCTCGGTGGAAGCCACGCTGCTTCTCTGCTGAGATGGCGGTGTAGCTTCGGGGGCAGTTTCGGCATCTCGATTGCCGTCTCGTTCCTCTAGCACTTGAACCCTTTCGTGCAGCTTCTGAATTTGGATCTGCTCCACTTTTTTCCTCCTCTCCTGGGTTTTGTAACCGCCCGCGTCCGGAAAACCAGCCTTCCACGGAACGGAGCCTGGCGTGCCTCGTGTCCGTCCAGGGTGCTCAGGATTCCCGAGGGCCATTGTGAGCTCGTCATTCTCTCTGTCTGGAACGAACGTCCCTTGCTGCGTTGCATCGATATAGTGCTTAAGCTTCTTGACGGGTATTGCAAGTTGCTCGTCCGTCCAACGACACCTCCCTGATACAGGGTCCAAGGTTCCGCCAGCCCCGAAGAACCAAGTCCGGCAACGGTCTGGCCAGTTCATTGTCTCTGGTTCGATCCCTTTATCAAGCAGATCCCTCTCAGACTTGGCCCACTTAGGCCGGGCTTTGAGGTAGCCACCTGACCCCGTGCGATGGTGAAGCTTCTTCTTCGCAGCATTCTTCTGTTTGTCGCTGACATCTTCTTACTCTTTTCCGATATATTGTGGGCCACAAATGCGGGCCATTGATCTCTGATCTTCTCATACCGGCCGACAAATTCGGGTGTCTCTTCTTTGTCGACAAACGTTTTCAGCTCATTCTTCCACCTCCTGAATAGGTCTGCCATATTATTAAGAGCATGAGACTTGATTAATTGCTCTATTACTGGCTTCTCCGGATCCTCCTCTGGCGGTAGGGTGAAATTTGCCTTCAGCTCAGTCCAAAGATCATCTTTCTGCATATCATTGACATAAGACACCTCAGGGTCTTCCTTCTTAGGCTTATACCATTGGTGGATGCTGATCGGGATCTTGTCCCTAACTAGAACCCCGCACTGAGCAGCAAAAGCATCCTTTGTCCGGAGGGGTTCAATCGGTTGGCCGTCGCGCGCGATTGCTGTGATCTCAAACCTTTCATCCGAGCGCAACTTTCTCTTCGGGCCTCGTCTCTTTACCGAAGTTGTGCTCGATCCGGAGGGCTAGAAAAAAGAAGAAAGACGAGTGTTAATTAATATGTGTACATACCAAAACAATGAATGCATCAATTAGCTAGTCAGCACAGGCTTAACTAATATATTTACCTGGCCGGACTCTGTTCGGTCACCGGAGCCGTCACCACGGGCTCCTTCTTGCACCAGCATTGGGTCACCGGAGCCATCATAATCATGTCTTTCCTCCTCCACTCTTCGATCACCGTAGCCTGCTTCTTCACCCTGTTCTTCCAGACCATCATTGTCGCTAAGATACGACAAGATATCACCTCCGGCTAAGATTATGTCCCCCAACACCTCTTCTGCTTGCTCATCTCGTCCGTGCTCCATTGTTTCTGCAAATATTACAACATGGCAATTATTACACAAACATGACAGCAGGTGGATATATTAGTGCAAACGTAGACCTAGCTTATTCCGGGTTTGGGGTGGCCTAGGCAACGCTTCAAGGGTAGGGGCGCGGCGGGAGGGGGTAGGAGACCGACATCGTTTTTTTCTAGGGTTTGGGTGTCCTCGAGAGTTTTGGTCGAGCGAGAGGGCCGGGGGGTGCTCCCGTTGTATAAGTTATCACGGTCGAGAGGGGGTATACATATCGACCGTCCATCATGTCGAAGTTATCTGGGAGGGAGTTATATATATCGACAACGACGACATACATACACGGGAAAATAATGTTATCGGGGAGGGGGTATATCGACCCCCCCCCACGTATTGAAGTTATCGGGAGGGGGTTATATCGACAACGACGACATACATACACGGGAAAATAATGTTATCGAGGAGGGGGTATATCGACCCCCCCTCGTGTTGAAGTTATCGAGAGGGGGTAATATCGACAACGACGACATACATACACGGGAAAATAATGTTATCGGGGAGGGGGTATATCGACCCCCCCCCCCACGTGTTGAAGTTATCAGAAGGGGGTTATATCGACAACGACGACATATATACACGGGAAAATAATGTTATCGGGGAGGGGGTATATCGACTCCCCCCTCGTGTTGAAGTTATCCCCCCTCGTGTTGAAGTTATCGGGAGGGGTATATATCAACGATGACAGACCCGATAAAACATAAGAAAACGAAGAAGAAATAAAAAGAGGAGAAGAAGAAAGGAATAGAGGAGAGGATTGAAGAAAAAAAAAGAAGAAAAAAAAGAGGAGAAGAAGAAAGGAATAGAGGAGAAGAAGAAAAAATAGAATATTTTCTATTTTTTCTTCTTCTCCTCTATTCCTTTCTTCTTCTCCTCCTCTTCTTTTTCTTCTTTTTTCCTCTTCTTATTTATTTCTCCTCTTCTTCCTCTCCTCTTCTTCTTTCTTTCCTCTTCTTATTTTCTTCTTTCCTATCCTTCTTTTTCTTCTTCTTCCGTTCCTTGCTAGATATATAAAACTTTTCTAAAATTGTAACTTTTGCATATATAAAACTTTTCCATGGATCATCATTTCTCATATATATCGAATATATATCCATTGTCATATATAAAAACTTTCTCTATATGAACAAAAAAACATTTTTGACATATATATTCATACATTTTGAACATCTACATACATACAAAAAAAAAATTGTTCACATATACATTATAGCCACATACACATATACATCACATATGAACAAAAAAATTAAACTAATAAAAATAAAAAAACATATAGCCACATATGAACAAAAACATATAGCCACATACATACACATATACATTATATATATATATATATATATATGATCAAAAAACAATTAAACTAATAAAAAACAGAGCCGGGGCGGCGGCTCTCACAGCGGGGGCGACTAGGACGATGGCGACGGCGGGGGCGGCGAGGGCGCCGGCGCGCGGGGGCGGCGAGGGCGCCGGCGAGCACGCGCGGGCCGGGCAGGGGGCTCGGGGCGC
This sequence comes from Triticum aestivum, assembly GCF_018294505.1. Classification (NCBI taxonomy): domain Eukaryota; kingdom Viridiplantae; phylum Streptophyta; class Magnoliopsida; order Poales; family Poaceae; genus Triticum; species Triticum aestivum. Next base: position 22,419,986 of record NC_057796.1, read on the forward strand.
CGAGGCGGCGCGCGCGAGCAGGGGAGCACGAGGCGGGGCGGCGCGTGGGGGCAGGGCGACGGCGACGAGCACCGGGCGGCGACCCGTCGAGGCAAGGGCGCGGGGCGACGGCGACGAGGAGCGGGCGGCGGCGGCGAGCACGGGCAGCCTAGCGGCGTCGGGGGCAACTGGTGAGGGATCTGAAAATTTCCCAAGTGTTGGCTTATATAGGCACACCTTTGGTCCCGGTTGGTGGCACCAACCGGGACCAAAGGTCCCTTTTCAGCAGCGCATAGGGCGGGAAGCGGCGGCCTTTGGTCCCGGTTGGTGGCACCAACCGGGACTAAAGGGGGGCATTGGTCCCGGTTGGTGCCACCAACCGGGACCAAAGGCCTTGCGCTGCCCACGGCCAAAAGTTTAGTCCCACCTCGCTAGTTGAGAGGGACTCGGAGTTGTTTATAAGCCCCACTGCGGCTGCCCTCTCGAGCTCCTCTCAAATGCAGGCTTACGGGCCTAATGTCACACTGTGCTGTCTGTTGGCCTATTGGGCCTTCTGCGGGCCTGAATCCTGGCCCAGGTTGGGTTTCTAGTCGTATTCAGGCCGTGGTGGCCCAATAGGTGGCAGTTTTTTTAAAAAAATTCCAGTTTTTTGGTTCTGTTTTTTGCATTATTTATTTTCTTTTGTTTTTTGCTTTATTTTTTAATTATTTTTGCTTTTAGGTCAGCAAAATTATAAACTGTCTGTTAGTGCCATTAGTTTTAGAAAAAATATAAACTTTCTATTAGTGCCATTAGTTCTTTATGAAAATTCTTTTTGCTGTATTTAGTTTTTTTGTTTTCTTTTTTGCTATATTTATTTTGTTTTGTTTCTACTTACAACAAAAAACTTATTTATTTTATTTTGTTTTGTTTCTAATTACTTATTTATTTTACTTTATGATAATTCTTTTTGCTATTAAAGTTTCTATCAAAAAAAGTTCTTTATGAAAATTCTTTTTGCTTTTAATGATTAAAAATAAAAAAGAGGCGCAATGCTCGTTGATTTGCTTCAAGCCTTTCGGAATAGTGTAGACTGCACTGCACATAGCTCGATGCAGTCTACCTTATTCCTCAAGGCTTGAAGCTAAGCAATGTGAGCATTGCGCCTCTTCTTCATCGTCTCTGCACTCAGGGCTTATAAACCGCTCCTAGTGCCTCTCAGCTAGCGAGGTGGGACTAAAAAACTGCTTAGTAAGAAACTCTAGTACCGGTTCGTGCCACGAACAGGTACTAAAGGTGCTCGTGGGGCCACAGCCTCATTAGTACCGGTTCGTGGCACCAACAGGGACCAAAGGGTGGAATTGGTCCCGGTTCGTGCCACCAACCGGGACCAATGGCCTTGCACAGCGGCGTGGTGGTGAGTTTAGTCCCACCTCGCTAGCTAAGAGAGAGTCGCACCTGTTTATAAGGTGCGGTGCGCCTGAGCTGTCGAGCTCCTCTCTAAAGCAGGCTTACGGGCCTAACCTCTCTGTACATGCTTGTGGGCCTACTGGGCCTTCTGCGGGCCTGAATCCTGGCCCATGGATGGGTTTCTAATCGTATTCAGTCCCCTCCAAGCGTGCCTTTTCCAGTCAGTCTCCCCTCATACCGCGATTTAGGGAGACCTATCTTCTTAAGGCCAGGAATGAAGTCAACACAAAACCCAATGACATCCTCTGTTTGATGGCCCATGGAGATGCTTCCTTCTGGCCTAGCGCGGTTACGGACATATTTCTTTAGGACTCCCATGAACCTCTCAAAGGGGAACATATTGTGTAGAAATACGGGCCCCAGAATGACAATCTCGTCGACTAGATGAACTAGGACGTGCGTCATGATATTGAAGAAGGATGGTGGGAACACCAGCTCGAAACTGACAAGACATTGCGCCACATCACTCCTTAGCCTTGGTATGATTTCTGGATCGATCACCTTCTGAGAGACTGCATTGAGGAACGCACATAGCTTCACAATGGCTAATCGGACGTTTTCTCCGGCATATTTATTATTCCCTTTATATTCGACGAGAAGCCAGTCGGGACCTTCATACTGAGCAGGCATTTAAAGAAGATTTCTTTCTCTTCTTTTGTAAGAGCGTAGCTGGCAGGACCTTCATACTGCTTCGGAGGCATGCCGTCTTTTTCGTGCAAACGTTGCAGGTCCTCCCGTGCCTCAGGTGTATCTTTTGTCTTCCCATACACGCCCAAGAAGCCTAGCAGGTTAACGCAAAGGTTCTTCATCACGTGCATCACGTCGATTGAAGAGCGGACCTCTAGCTCTTTCCAGTAGGGTAGGTCCCAAAATATAGATTTCTTCTTCCACATGGGTGCGTGTCCCTCAGCGTCATTCGGAACAGCTAGTCCGCCAGGACCCTTTCCAAACATACGTGTAAATCATTGACCATAGCAAGTACGTGATCACCGGTACGCATGGCGGGCTTCTTCCGGTGATCTGCCTCGCCTTTGAAATGCTTGCCTTTCTTTCGACATTGATGGTTGGTCGGAAGAAATCGACGATGGCCTAGGTACACATTCTTCCTTCTTTTGTCCAGGTATATACTTTCAGTGTCATCTAAACAGTGCGTGCATGCGTGGTATCCCTTGTTTGTCTGTCCTGAAAGGTTACTGAGAGCGGGCCAATCGTTGATGGTTACAAACAGCAACGCGTGCAGGTTAAATTCCTCCTGTTTATGCTCATCCCACGTACGTACACCGTTTCCATTCCACAGCTGTAAAAGTTCTTCAACTAATGGCCTTAGGTACACATCAAAGTCTTTGCCGGGTTGCTTAGGGCCTTGGATGAGAACTGGCATCATAATGAACTTCCGCTTCATGCACATCCAAGGAGGAAGGTTATACATACATAGAGTCACGGGCCAGGTGCTGTGATTGCTGCTCTGCTCCCCGAAAGGATTAATGCCATCCGCGCTTAAACCAAACCATACGTTCCTTGGGTCAGCTGCAAACTCAGCCCAGTACTTTCTCTCGATTTTTCTCCACTGCGACCCGTCAGCGGGTGCTCTCAACTTCCCGTCTTTCTTACGGTCCTCAATGTGCCATCGCATCAACTTGGCATGCTCTTCGTTTCTGAACAGACGTTTCAACCGTGGTATTATTGGAGCATACCACATCACCTTCGCAGGAACCCTCTTCCTAGGGGGCTCGCCGTCAACATCACCAGGGTCATCTCGTCTGATCTTATACCGCAATGCACCGCATACCGGGCATGCGTTCAGATCCTTGTACGCACCGCGGTAGAGGATGCAGTCATTAGGGCATGCATGTATCTTATGCACCTCCAATCCTAGAGGGCATACGACCTTCTTTGTTGCGTATGTACTGTCGGGCAATTCGTTATCCTTTGGAAGCTTCTTCTTCAATATTTTCAATAGCTTCTCAAATCCTTTGTCAGGCACAGCATTCTCTGCCTTCCACTGCAGCAATTCCAGTACGGTACCGAGCTTTGTGTTGCCATCTTCGCAATTGGGGTACAACCCTTTTTTGTGATCCTCTAACATGCGATCGAACTTCAGCTTCTCCTTTTGACTTTCGCATTGCGTCCTTGCATCGACTATGACCCGGCGGAGATCATCATCATCGGGCACTGGTTCCTCTTGATCTTCAGCAGCTTCCCCCCTTGCAGCATCATTGGGCACATTGTCTGGTTCCTCTTGATCTTCAGCAGCTTCCCCCGTTGCAGCATCACCGTATTCAGGGGGCACATAGTTGTCATCGTCCTCTTCTTCTTCGCCGTCTTCCATCATAACCCCTATTTCTCCGTGCCTCGTCCAAACATTATAGTGTGGCATGAAACCCTTGTAAAGCAGGTGGGTGTGAAGGATTTTCCGGTCAGAGTAAGACTTCGTATTCCCACATATAGGGCATGGACAACACATAAAACCATTCTGCTTGTTTGCCTCAGCCACTTCGAGAAAATCATGCAAGCCCTTAATGTACTCGGAGGTGTGTCTGTCACCGCACATCCATTGCCGGTTCATCTGCGTGCATTATATATAATTAAGTGTGTCAAAAACCATTACAGAACATCATGAATAGATAATTAAGTGACCAAATTAATAGAAGTTCATCATCACATTAGAACCAAAGTACATACGTAGTTCTCATCTAACAACATATATATAGCTCTCCAGAGCATCTAATTAATTAAACCATACATTGAAACTATGTAAAACATTTCAATGCGAAAACAAATGCGATCATAATCGCAACCAAGGTAACAATTGATCCAACGGCATAATGATACCAAGCCTCGGTATGAATGGCATATTTTCTAATCTTTCTAATCTTCAAGCGCATTGCATCCATCTTGATCTTGTGATCATCGACGACATCCGCAACATGCAACTCCAATATCATCTTCTCCTCCTCAATTTTTTTTATTTTTTCCTTCAAGTAATTGTTTTCTTCTTCAACTAAATTTAACCTCTCGACAATAGGGTCGGTTAGAATTTCCGGTTCAACCACCTCCTAGATAAATAAAATCTATGTCACGTTGGTCGGTATATTTGTCATAAACAATAAATGAACCAAATAGTTATAAAAAGATAATATATACCACATCCGAATCATAGACAGGACGAGGGCCGACGGGGGCGGATACCAAAACCATCGCACTATGTAATAAGAAGGAATAATAAAAGTAACAAAATTAGACAAGTAACTATCTAAAGTAAGAATTTTTTCCTTTCAGAAAGAAGATAAGAACAAGAGGCTCACCACGGTGGTGCTGGCGACGAGATCGGCGCGGGCGATCGACGGCGGTGAAGACGGGGACAGGACGTGACGGACCGCTAAACCTAGACAAATCTCGGGGAAAATGGAGCTCGGAGGTCGAGTTTCGAGAGGACAAAGATTAACTAGTGTGGCTCAGACATTTCATCGAACACCTCATGTGCATAGGAGGTGAGCTAGAGCACCCAAATGCCCTCCCCTCGCCGGCCAGAAAAAACAAAGCACTCTGGAGTGCTCTACTGTGGTGATGGGGTATATATAGGGAACTCATTGGTCCCGGTTGGTGGCACCAACCGGGACTAAAGGCCTTTGGTCCCGGTTGGTGCCACGAACCGGGACCAATGCCCCCTTTAGTCCCGGTTGGTGGCACCAACCGGGACCAAAGGCCTTGTGCTGGAACTGGCGCGGTGCGGTGGGATGTTTAGTCCCACCTCGCTAGCCGAGAGGCTTCGACAGTGGTTTATAAGCGCAGCTGCGCTGACCACTTTGAGCTCCTCTCAAATGCAGGCTTACGGGCCTATTCTGTCACTATTTGCCTGTGGGCCTACTAGGCCTTCTGCGGGCCTGAATCCTGGCCCATGGATGGGTTTCTAGTCGTATTCACGCCGTGGTGGCCCAGTAGGTGGCATAATTTTTTTCCTCTGTTTTTTTCTCTTTTGCTTTATTTGTTTTGTTTTGTTTCTACTTACAACAAAAAACTTATTTATTTTATTTCTAATTACTTATGTATTTTACTTTAATTATTTTATTTTTATTTATTTTACTGCTGCTATTTTTATTTATTTTACTGCTGCTATTTTTACTTAATTTATTAAGGTTTATTTATTGTAGTTACAATAGTTTATTTTATTTTATTTTATTAAGGTTTACGAGCTGTGCGAGGGACGAGGGGTGGCGACGTGCTGTGGGACACGATGCAGGGGCCGAGCAGGAATTTAGGGTTAAGTTTTTATACGGGAACGGTTAGACGGGCTTTAGCGGGCTTTCACCGGGCTTGTGGGGTTTTACCAGGTCATCGATGAGAGTTTCCAAAAATGTCATTAGAAATCCGTCATGGATTAACAGGTTTCTTGTAGTGATATGTCGAGCACAATGAGTGGTGATCCTCCGGCCTCCCACTCGCACGCAGCCGCCGCCACCCTCCCGCTCGGTCGCCGCCGCCGTCGTCACCAGTCCCGGCCATGGCGCCGCCGCTGCCGTCGTGCCCCTGAAGACCTATTCATCTTGCTTGAAGGTGATCCTGTGTCAGATCCTCCACTTAACCCGTGTGGACCGGCTCATGGGTCACTGACAGTGGGTCCCTTGGGCCCACTGGTCAGGTTTGACCAGTCGCCTCCGCCTCCTTCCTCCTCTGGCCGAACAGAGGCGGGGCTCCAGCGATCAACGCCGGCGAACGGTGGCTCCTCGCGGGGTCCTGAGGGCGGGGATGGATCCGCCAGGCCGGGGCGGTCCTCCCGGTGGTCGAGGAGGTGGCGGGGATGGAGGGAGTCACCGGCGGCGAGCTCCGTGGAGGACGGCAGCTTTGGGAGGTTTGGGGCTTTGGCCTACGGTGGTTCCTCGACGCAGCTGAGGGTTTGGGCGGCTCCGCACGGTCGAGGGGAGGAGGATGGTGGTGCTATACAGACGGGGGGGCTCTGCTTTCGACTGAATGGACCGGAGGGCGGCGGCGGCTGTACTGGCCGGAGATGGGGAAGAAGACCCTCCCTGGTCGATTGCCTGCTATGGGGTTGCTATGTGGGGTGGCTTGAGGTCGCCTAAGGGACTGGACGGACTCGGGGGCTCCTTATATAGGCGGCCGGAGTCGGTTCCAACGGCGGCCGTGGATAAGAACGGCGAACCGCCGTTCTCTAGCCTGCAGGACGTCGTGGCGGCGACGGGCACTAGTGGACGAGCTCGCGGATAAGCTTGGACTGCTCTAGAGGCGAGCTGGCGAGCGGCTGTGGCTCGGGCGGCGCCGTCCATGGCAGGGGCCTGCTGTGGCCGGCCGTCGTGCCCCTGAAGACCTATTCATCTTGCCTGAAGGTGATCCTGTGTCAGATCCTGCACGATACCTCATCACTACAACACGTCGGCGGCGGTGTATGAGGCGTCCATGGCCCTGGTGGCGCCTTCAAGGGAGGACGCATGATCTTCAAGGGAGGACAGGCCATCAGATTCATCCACTTGGTAGCGTCTTTGTTCATCCAGGTTTGACGATTCATCTTTTCATTATCTAGTCTCTCGGGGATGTCAAACGTACCCTCAACAACTAACGTCAGCATTTATTTTGTTCTGTAGTGAACCCCCTCGATGAATGCATGTCTGTTGCCGTGGCTAGAGAAAATTCTACATATCCACATCCTGATAACCAACAAGATAAGTAGCAGCTTTGATATGGAGGTATTTTCCTTCACTGCGTGCTTTTTCTTTGTGCCCTTTATTGTACTGTAGTAGCATTTGCTAAATTGCATTGAGAGAATAGGACGGCACAACAAGCTAGGGCTTCAAGAAAACCAACCAAATTCCTTTTTTTTGGGGATCAACCAACCAAATTGCTGTAATAGCACGATCCGCAAGACCTAGAAGGGATCTACACATGACATTGGTGGCTTCTCCTCCGCCTGCTATTTGCCGCTTTGACACTGTTGACAGATCCGAGTTCCACCTGCTAGGCTCGAATGGTAGATGTTACGGGAAACTGTATGTGAATCCCACTCCAAGGGATCGCCCTTCTATATCCCAGATATGGCGGTTATGGAGTTGATGGCTCGTGTTTTTTTTTCTCTTTTGCTTTATTTTTTTTGTTTTGTTTCTACTTACAACAAAAAACTTATTTATTTTATTTCTAATTACTTATGTATTTTACTTTAATTATTTTATTTATTTTACTGCTGCTATTTTTATTTATTTTACTGCTGCTATTTTTACTTTATTTATTAATGTTTATTTATTGTAGTTACTATAGTTTATTTTATTTTATTTTATTAAGGTTTATTTAGTTTTATTTATTTTATTAAGATTTTTTTATATTTATAAAATAAATAAACCTTAATAAAATAAATAAAACTAAATAAACCTTAATAAAATAAACTATAGTAACTACAATAAATAAACCTTAATAAATTAAAAATAGCATCAGTAAAATAAATAAAAATAGCAGCAGTAAAATAAATATAAATAAAATGCGTCTGGAAGAGATTATCCGTTTTGTACACGAAGTGCATCCAGTTTATGCCGTAACCCTCTCAACTTTCTTGCACATACTATGTGGATGAAATGATGATATCATGCCAACTTTCAACCTTTTCAGAGTTCATTTGAAATGCTTTTCAATTTTAGGGTCTTATAGCTCAAAATAATTAGTAAATGCATGAAAAATAACAAATGAAGTCAGAAAGGATTGACAAATGATGATGTGGCTTTGAATGGTGCATTTTGAACACACAAAAAGTCAGGCGTTCAAATAAGTTTTAAAAAATGAAATCCCTTTGTAACAGACGAGTTTCCGGATGAAATCCTGATACTTTGAAAGAGATTGTCCGTTTTGTACACGAAGTGCATCCAGTTTTTGCCGTAACCCTCTCAACTTTCTTGCACATGCTATGTGGATGAAATGATGATATCATGCCAACTTTCAACCTTTTCAGAGTTCATTTGAAATGCTTTTCAATTTTAGGGTCTTATAGCTCAAAATAATTAGTAAATGCATGAAAAATAACAAATGAAGTCAGAAAGGATTGACAAATGATGATGTGGCTTTGAATGGTGCATTTTGAACACACAAAAAGTCAGGAGTTCAAATAGTTTTAAAAAATGAAATCCCTTTGTAACAGACGAGTTTCCGGATGAAATCCTGATACTTTGAAAGAGATTGTCCGTTTTGTACACGAAGTGCATCCAGTTTTTGCCGTAACCCTCTCAACTTTCTTGCACATGCTATGTGGATGAAATGATGATATCATGCCAACTTTCAACCTTTTCAGAGTTCATTTGAAATGCTTTTCAATTTTAGGGTCTTATAGCTCAAAATAATTAGTAAATGCATGAAAAATAACAAATGAAGTCAGAAAGGATTGACAAATGATGATGTGGCTTTGAATGGTGCATTTTGAACACACAAAAAGTCAGGAGTTCAAATAAGTTTCAAAAAATGAAATCCCTTTGTAACAGACGAGTTTCCGGATGAAATCCTGATACTTTGAAAGAGATTGTCCGTTTTGTACACGAAGTGCATCCAGTTTTTGCCGTAACCCTCTCAACTTTCTTGCACATGCTATGTGGATGAAATGATGATATCATGCCAACTTTCAACCTTTTCAGAGTTCATTTGAAATGCTTTTCAATTTTAGGGTCTTATAGCTCAAAATAATTAGTAAATGCATGAAAAATAACAAATGAAGTCAGAAAGGATTGACAAATGATGATGTGGCTTTGAATGGTGCATTTTGAACACACAAAAAGTCAGGAGTTCAAATAAGTTTTAAAAAATGAAATCCCTTTGTAACAGACGAGTTTCCGGATGAAATCCTGATACTTTGAAAGAGATTGTCCGTTTTGTACACGAAGTGCATCCAGTTTTTGCCGTAACCCTCTCAACTTTCTTGCACATGCTATGTGGATGAAATGATGATATCATGCCAACTTTCAACCTTTTCAGAGTTCATTTGAAATGCTTTTCAATTTTAGGGTCTTATAGCTCAAAATAATTAGTAAATGCATGAAAAATAACAAATGAAGTCAGAAAGGATTGACAAATGATGATGTGGCTTTGAATGGTGCATTTTGAACACACAAAAAGTCAGGAGTTCAAATAAGTTTTAAAAAATGAAATCCCTTTGTAACAGACGAGTTTCCGGATGAAATCCTGATACTTTGAAAGAGATTGTCCGTTTTGTACACGAAGTGCATCCAGTTTTTGCCGTAACCCTCTCAACTTTCTTGCACATGCTATGTGGATGAAATGATGATATCATGCCAACTTTCAACCTTTTCAGAGTTCATTTGAAATGCTTTTCAATTTTAGGGTCTTATAGCTCAAAATAATTAGTAAATGCATGAAAAATAACAAATGAAGTCAGAAAGGATTGACAAATGATGATGTGGCTTTGAATGGTGCATTTTGAACACACAAAAAGTCAGGAGTTCAAATAAGTTTAAAAAATGAAATCCCTTTGTAACAGACGAGTTTCCGGATGAAATCCTGATACTTTGAAAGAGATTGTCCGTTTTGTACACGAAGTGCATCCAGTTTTTGCCGTAACCCTCTCAACTTTCTTGCACATGCTATGTGGATGAAATGATGATATCATGCCAACTTTCAACCTTTTCAGAGTTCATTTGAAATGCTTTTCAATTTTAGGGTCTTATAGCTCAAAATAATTAGTAAATGCATGAAAAATAACAAATGAAGTCAGAAAGGATTGACAAATGATGATGTGGCTTTGAATGGTGCATTTTGAACACACAAAAAGTCAGGAGTTCAAATAAGTTTTAAAAAATGAAATCCCTTTGTAACAGACGAGTTTCCGGATGAAATCCTGATACTTTGAAAGAGATTGTCCGTTTTGTACACGAAGTGCATCCAGTTTTTGCCGTAACCCTCTCAACTTTCTTGCACATGCTATGTGGATGAAATGATGATATCATGCCAACTTTCAACCTTTTCAGAGTTCATTTGAAATGCTTTTCAATTTTAGGGTCTTATAGCTCAAAATAATTAGTAAATGCATGAAAAATAACAAATGAAGTCAGAAAGGATTGACAAATGATGATGTGGCTTTGAATGGTGCATTTTGAACACACAAAAAGTCAGGAGTTCAAATAAGTTTTAAAAAATGAAATCCCTTTGTAACAGACGAGTTTCCGGATGAAATCCTGATACTTTGAAAGAGATTGTCCGTTTTGTACACGAAGTGCATCCAGTTTTTGCCGTAACCCTCTCAACTTTCTTGCACATGCTATGTGGATGAAATGATGATATCATGCCAACTTTCAACCTTTTCAGAGTTCATTTGAAATGCTTTTCAATTTTAGGGTCTTATAGCTCAAAATAATTAGTAAATGCATGAAAAATAACAAATGAAGTCAGAAAGGATTGAAAAATGATGATGTGGCTTTGAATGGTGCATTTTGAACACACAAAAAGTCAGGAGTTCAAATAAGTTTCAAAAAATGAAATCCCTTTGTAACAGACGAGTTTCCGGATGAAATCCTGATACTTTGAAAGAGATTGTCCGTTTTGTACACGAAGTGCATCCAGTTTTTGCCGTAACCCTCTCAACTTTCTTGCACATGCTATGTGGATGAAATGATGATATCATGCCAACTTTCAACCTTTTCAGAGTTCATTTGAAATGCTTTTCAATTTTAGGGTCTTATAGCTCAAAATAATTAGTAAATGCATGAAAAATAACAAATGAAGTCAGAAAGGATTGACAAATGATGATGTGGCTTTGAATGGTGCATTTTGAACACACAAAAAGTCAGGAGTTCAAATAAGTTTTAAAAAATGAAATCCCTTTGTAACAGACGAGTTTCCGGATGAAATCCTGATACTTTGAAAGAGATTGTCCGTTTTGTACACGAAGTGCATCCAGTTTTTGCCGTAACCCTCTCAACTTTCTTGCACATGCTATGTGGATGAAATGATGATATCATGCCAACTTTCAACCTTTTCAGAGTTCATTTGAAATGCTTTTCAATTTTAGGGTCTTATAGCTCAAAATAATTAGTAAATGCATGAAAAATAACAAATGAAGTCAGAAAGGATTGACAAATGATGATGTGGCTTTGAATGGTGCATTTTGAACACACAAAAAGTCAGGAGTTCAAATAAGTTTTAAAAAATGAAATCCCTTTGTAACAGACGAGTTTCCGGATGAAATCCTGATACTTTGAAAGAGATTGTCCGTTTTGTACACGAAGTGCATCCAGTTTTTGCCGTAACCCTCTCAACTTTCTTGCACATGCTATGTGGATGAAATGATGATATCATGCCAACTTTCAACCTTTTCAGAGTTCATTTGAAATGCTTTTCAATTTTAGGGTCTTATAGCTCAAAATAATTAGTAAATGCATGAAAAATAACAAATGAAGTCAGAAAGGATTGACAAATGATGATGTGGCTTTGAATGGTGCATTTTGAACACACAAAAAGTCAGGAGTTCAAATAAGTTTAAAAAATGAAATCCCTTTGTAACAGACGAGTTTCCGGATGAAATCCTGATACTTTGAAAGAGATTGTCCGTTTTGTACACGAAGTGCATCCAGTTTTTGCCGTAACCCTCTCAACTTTCTTGCACATGCTATGTGGATGAAATGATGATATCATGCCAACTTTCAACCTTTTCAGAGTTCATTTGAAATGCTTTTCAATTTTAGGGTCTTATAGCTCAAAATAATTAGTAAATGCATGAAAAATAACAAATGAAGTCAGAAAGGATTGAAAAATGATGATGTGGCTTTGAATGGTGCATTTTGAACACACAAAAAGTCAGGAGTTCAAATAAGTTTTAAAAAATGAAATCCCTTTGTAACAGACGAGTTTCCGGATGAAATCCTGATACTTTGAAAGAGATTGTCCGTTTTGTACACGAAGTGCATCCAGTTTTTGCCGTAACCCTCTCAACTTTCTTGCACATGCTATGTGGATGAAATGATGATATCATGCCAACTTTCAACCTTTTCAGAGTTCATTTGAAATGCTTTTCAATTTTAGGGTCTTATAGCTCAAAATAATTAGTAAATGCATGAAAAATAACAAATGAAGTCAGAAAGGATTGACAAATGATGATGTGGCTTTGAATGGTGCATTTTGAACACACAAAAAGTCAGGAGTTCAAATAAGTTTTAAAAAATGAAATCCCTTTGTAACAGACGAGTTTCCGGATGAAATCCTGATACTTTGAAAGAGATTGTCCGTTTTGTACACGAAGTGCATCCAGTTTTTGCCGTAACCCTCTCAACTTTCTTGCACATGCTATGTGGATGAAATGATGATATCATGCCAACTTTCAACCTTTTCAGAGTTCATTTGAAATGCTTTTCAATTTTAGGGTCTTATAGCTCAAAATAATTAGTAAATGCATGAAAAATAACAAATGAAGTCAGAAAGGATTGACAAATGATGATGTGGCTTTGAATGGTGCATTTTGAACACACAAAAAGTCAGGAGTTCAAATAAGTTTTAAAAAATGAAATCCCTTTGTAACAGACGAGTTTCCGGATGAAATCCTGATACTTTGAAAGAGATTGTCCGTTTTGTACACGAAGTGCATCCAGTTTTTGCCGTAACCCTCTCAACTTTCTTGCACATGCTATGTGGATGAAATGATGATATCATGCCAACTTTCAACCTTTTCAGAGTTCATTTGAAATGCTTTTCAATTTTAGGGTCTTATAGCTCAAAATAATTAGTAAATGCATGAAAAATAACAAATGAAGTCAGAAAGGATTGACAAATGATGATGTGGCTTTGAATGGTGCATTTTGAACACACAAAAAGTCAGGAGTTCAAATAAGTTTAAAAAATGAAATCCCTTTGTAACAGACGAGTTTCCGGATGAAATCCTGATACTTTGAAAGAGATTGTCCGTTTTGTACACGAAGTGCATCCAGTTTTTGCCGTAACCCTCTCAACTTTCTTGCACATGCTATGTGGATGAAATGATGATATCATGCCAACTTTCAACCTTTTCAGAGTTCATTTGAAATGCTTTTCAATTTTAGGGTCTTATAGCTCAAAATAATTAGTAAATGCATGAAAAATAACAAATGAAGTCAGAAAGGATTGACAAATGATGATGTGGCTTTGAATGGTGCATTTTGAACACACAAAAAGTCAGGAGTTCAAATAAGTTTTAAAAAATGAAATCCCTTTGTAACAGACGAGTTTCCGGATGAAATCCTGATACTTTGAAAGAGATTGTCCGTTTTGTACACGAAGTGCATCCAGTTTTTGCCGTAACCCTCTCAACTTTCTTGCACATGCTATGTGGATGAAATGATGATATCATGCCAACTTTCAACCTTTTCAGAGTTCATTTGAAATGCTTTTCAATTTTAGGGTCTTATAGCTCAAAATAATTAGTAAATGCATGAAAAATAACAAATGAAGTCAGAAAGGATTGACAAATGATGATGTGGCTTTGAATGGTGCATTTTGAACACACAAAAAGTCAGGAGTTCAAATAAGTTTTAAAAAATGAAATCCCTTTGTAACAGACGAGTTTCCGGATGAAATCCTGATACTTTGAAAGAGATTGTCCGTTTTGTACACGAAGTGCATCCAGTTTTTGCCGTAACCCTCTCAACTTTCTTGCACATGCTATGTGGATGAAATGATGATATCATGCCAACTTTCAACCTTTTCAGAGTTCATTTGAAATGCTTTTCAATTTTAGGGTCTTATAGCTCAAAATAATTAGTAAATGCATGAAAAATAACAAATGAAGTCAGAAAGGATTGACAAATGATGATGTGGCTTTGAATGGTGCATTTTGAACACACAAAAAGTCAGGAGTTCAAATAAGTTTTAAAAAATGAAATCCCTTTGTAACAGACGAGTTTCCGGATGAAATCCTGATACTTTGAAAGAGATTGTCCGTTTTGTACACGAAGTGCATCCAGTTTTTGCCGTAACCCTCTCAACTTTCTTGCACATGCTATGTGGATGAAATGATGATATCATGCCAACTTTCAACCTTTTCAGAGTTCATTTGAAATGCTTTTCAATTTTAGGGTCTTATAGCTCAAAATAATTAGTAAATGCATGAAAAATAACAAATGAAGTCAGAAAGGATTGACAAATGATGATGTGGCTTTGAATGGTGCATTTTGAACACACAAAAAGTCAGGAGTTCAAATAAGTTTTAAAAAATGAAATCCCTTTGTAACAGACGAGTTTCCGGATGAAATCCTGATACTTTGAAAGAGATTGTCCGTTTTGTACACGAAGTGCATCCAGTTTTTGCCGTAACCCTCTCAACTTTCTTGCACATGCTATGTGGATGAAATGATGATATCATGCCAACTTTCAACCTTTTCAGAGTTCATTTGAAATGCTTTTCAATTTTAGGGTCTTATAGCTCAAAATAATTAGTAAATGCATGAAAAATAACAAATGAAGTCAGAAAGGATTGACAAATGATGATGTGGCTTTGAATGGTGCATTTTGAACACACAAAAAGTCAGGAGTTCAAATAAGTTTTAAAAAATGAAATCCCTTTGTAACAGACGAGTTTCCGGATGAAATCCTGATACTTTGAAAGAGATTGTCCGTTTTGTACACGAAGTGCATCCAGTTTTTGCCGTAACCCTCTCAACTTTCTTGCACATGCTATGTGGATGAAATGATGATATCATGCCAACTTTCAACCTTTTCAGAGTTCATTTGAAATGCTTTTCAATTTTAGGGTCTTATAGCTCAAAATAATTAGTAAATGCATGAAAAATAACAAATGAAGTCAGAAAGGATTGACAAATGATGATGTGGCTTTGAATGGTGCATTTTGAACACACAAAAAGTCAGGAGTTCAAATAAGTTTAAAAAATGAAATCCCTTTGTAACAGACGAGTTTCCGGATGAAATCCTGATACTTTGAAAGAGATTGTCCGTTTTGTACACGAAGTGCATCCAGTTTTTGCCGTAACCCTCTCAACTTTCTTGCACATGCTATGTGGATGAAATGATGATATCATGCCAACTTTCAACCTTTTCAGAGTTCATTTGAAATGCTTTTCAATTTTAGGGTCTTATAGCTCAAAATAATTAGTAAATGCATGAAAAATAACAAATGAAGTCAGAAAGGATTGAAAAATGATGATGTGGCTTTGAATGGTGCATTTTGAACACACAAAAAGTCAGGAGTTCAAATAAGTTTTAAAAAATGAAATCCCTTTGTAACAGACGAGTTTCCGGATGAAATCCTGATACTTTGAAAGAGATTGTCCGTTTTGTACACGAAGTGCATCCAGTTTTTGCCGTAACCCTCTCAACTTTCTTGCACATGCTATGTGGATGAAATGATGATATCATGCCAACTTTCAACCTTTTCAGAGTTCATTTGAAATGCTTTTCAATTTTAGGGTCTTATAGCTCAAAATAATTAGTAAATGCATGAAAAATAACAAATGAAGTCAGAAAGGATTGACAAATGATGATGTGGCTTTGAATGGTGCATTTTGAACACACAAAAAGTCAGGAGTTCAAATAAGTTTTAAAAAATGAAATCCCTTTGTAACAGACGAGTTTCCGGATGAAATCCTGATACTTTGAAAGAGATTGTCCGTTTTGTACACGAAGTGCATCCAGTTTTTGCCGTAACCCTCTCAACTTTCTTGCACATGCTATGTGGATGAAATGATGATATCATGCCAACTTTCAACCTTTTCAGAGTTCATTTGAAATGCTTTTCAATTTTAGGGTCTTATAGCTCAAAATAATTAGTAAATGCATGAAAAATAACAAATGAAGTCAGAAAGGATTGACAAATGATGATGTGGCTTTGAATGGTGCATTTTGAACACACAAAAAGTCAGGAGTTCAAATAAGTTTTAAAAAATGAAATCCCTTTGTAACAGACGAGTTTCCGGATGAAATCCTGATACTTTGAAAGAGATTGTCCGTTTTGTACACGAAGTGCATCCAGTTTTTGCCGTAACCCTCTCAACTTTCTTGCACATGCTATGTGGATGAAATGATGATATCATGCCAACTTTCAACCTTTTCAGAGTTCATTTGAAATGCTTTTCAATTTTAGGGTCTTATAGCTCAAAATAATTAGTAAATGCATGAAAAATAACAAATGAAGTCAGAAAGGATTGACAAATGATGATGTGGCTTTGAATGGTGCATTTTGAACACACAAAAAGTCAGGAGTTCAAATAAGTTTTAAAAAATGAAATCCCTTTGTAACAGACGAGTTTCCGGATGAAATCCTGATACTTTGAAAGAGATTGTCCGTTTTGTACACGAAGTGCATCCAGTTTTTGCCGTAACCCTCTCAACTTTCTTGCACATGCTATGTGGATGAAATGATGATATCATGCCAACTTTCAACCTTTTCAGAGTTCATTTGAAATGCTTTTCAATTTTAGGGTCTTATAGCTCAAAATAATTAGTAAATGCATGAAAAATAACAAATGAAGTCAGAAAGGATTGACAAATGATGATGTGGCTTTGAATGGTGCATTTTGAACACACAAAAAGTCAGGAGTTCAAATAAGTTTTAAAAAATGAAATCCCTTTGTAACAGACGAGTTTCCGGATGAAATCCTGATACTTTGAAAGAGATTGTCCGTTTTGTACACGAAGTGCATCCAGTTTTTGCCGTAACCCTCTCAACTTTCTTGCACATGCTATGTGGATGAAATGATGATATCATGCCAACTTTCAACCTTTTCAGAGTTCATTTGAAATGCTTTTCAATTTTAGGGTCTTATAGCTCAAAATAATTAGTAAATGCATGAAAAATAACAAATGAAGTCAGAAAGGATTGACAAATGATGATGTGGCTTTGAATGGTGCATTTTGAACACACAAAAAGTCAGGAGTTCAAATAAGTTTTAAAAAATGAAATCCCTTTGTAACAGACGAGTTTCCGGATGAAATCCTGATACTTTGAAAGAGATTGTCCGTTTTGTACACGAAGTGCATCCAGTTTTTGCCGTAACCCTCTCAACTTTCTTGCACATGCTATGTGGATGAAATGATGATATCATGCCAACTTTCAACCTTTTCAGAGTTCATTGAAATGCTTTTCAATTTTAGGGTCTTATAGCTCAAAATAATTAGTAAATGCATGAAAAATAACAAATGAAGTCAGAAAGGATTGACAAATGATGATGTGGCTTTGAATGGTGCATTTTGAACACACAAAAAGTCAGGAGTTCAAATAAGTTTTAAAAAATGAAATCCCTTTGTAACAGACGAGTTTCCGGATGAAATCCTGATACTTTGAAAGAGATTGTCCGTTTTGTACACGAAGTGCATCCAGTTTTTGCCGTAACCCTCTCAACTTTCTTGCACATGCTATGTGGATGAAATGATGATATCATGCCAACTTTCAACCTTTTCAGAGTTCATTTGAAATGCTTTTCAATTTTAGGGTCTTATAGCTCAAAATAATTAGTAAATGCATGAAAAATAACAAATGAAGTCAGAAAGGATTGACAAATGATGATGTGGCTTTGAATGGTGCATTTTGAACACACAAAAAGTCAGGAGTTCAAATAAGTTTTAAAAAATGAAATCCCTTTGTAACAGACGAGTTTCCGGATGAAATCCTGATACTTTGAAAGAGATTGTCCGTTTTGTACACGAAGTGCATCCAGTTTTTGCCGTAACCCTCTCAACTTTCTTGCACATGCTATGTGGATGAAATGATGATATCATGCCAACTTTCAACCTTTTCAGAGTTCATTTGAAATGCTTTTCAATTTTAGGGTCTTATAGCTCAAAATAATTAGTAAATGCATGAAAAATAACAAATGAAGTCAGAAAGGATTGACAAATGATGATGTGGCTTTGAATGGTGCATTTTGAACACACAAAAAGTCAGGAGTTCAAATAAGTTTTAAAAAATGAAATCCCTTTGTAACAGACGAGTTTCCGGATGAAATCCTGATACTTTGAAAGAGATTGTCCGTTTTGTACACGAAGTGCATCCAGTTTTTGCCGTAACCCTCTCAACTTTCTTGCACATGCTATGTGGATGAAATGATGATATCATGCCAACTTTCAACCTTTTCAGAGTTCATTGAAATGCTTTTCAATTTTAGGGTCTTATAGCTCAAAATAATTAGTAAATGCATGAAAAATAACAAATGAAGTCAGAAAGGATTGACAAATGATGATGTGGCTTTGAATGGTGCATTTTGAACACACAAAAAGTCAGGAGTTCAAATAAGTTTTAAAAAATGAAATCCCTTTGTAACAGACGAGTTTCCGGATGAAATCCTGATACTTTGAAAGAGATTGTCCGTTTTGTACACGAAGTGCATCCAGTTTTTGCCGTAACCCTCTCAACTTTCTTGCACATGCTATGTGGATGAAATGATGATATCATGCCAACTTTCAACCTTTTCAGAGTTCATTTGAAATGCTT
The DNA here is from genome assembly GCF_018294505.1 of Triticum aestivum. Classification (NCBI taxonomy): domain Eukaryota; kingdom Viridiplantae; phylum Streptophyta; class Magnoliopsida; order Poales; family Poaceae; genus Triticum; species Triticum aestivum. Next base: position 22,438,818 of record NC_057796.1, read on the forward strand.
TTCAATTTTAGGGTCTTATAGCTCAAAATAATTAGTAAATGCATGAAAAATAACAAATGAAGTCAGAAAGGATTGACAAATGATGATGTGGCTTTGAATGGTGCATTTTGAACACACAAAAAGTCAGGAGTTCAAATAAGTTTTAAAAAATGAAATCCCTTTGTAACAGACGAGTTTCCGGATGAAATCCTGATACTTTGAAAGAGATTGTCCGTTTTGTACACGAAGTGCATCCAGTTTTTGCCGTAACCCTCTCAACTTTCTTGCACATGCTATGTGGATGAAATGATGATATCATGCCAACTTTCAACCTTTTCAGAGTTCATTTGAAATGCTTTTCAATTTTAGGGTCTTATAGCTCAAAATAATTAGTAAATGCATGAAAAATAACAAATGAAGTCAGAAAGGATTGACAAATGATGATGTGGCTTTGAATGGTGCATTTTGAACACACAAAAAGTCAGGAGTTCAAATAAGTTTTAAAAAATGAAATCCCTTTGTAACAGACGAGTTTCCGGATGAAATCCTGATACTTTGAAAGAGATTGTCCGTTTTGTACACGAAGTGCATCCAGTTTTTGCCGTAACCCTCTCAACTTTCCTGCACATGCTATGTGGATGAAATGATGATATCATGCCAACTTTCAACCTTTTCAGAGTTCATTGAAATGCTTTTCAATTTTAGGGTCTTATAGCTCAAAATAATTAGTAAATGCATGAAAAATAACAAATGAAGTCAGAAAGGATTGAAAAATGATGATGTGGCTTTGAATGGTGCATTTTGAACACACAAAAAGTCAGGAGTTCAAATAAGTTTTAAAAAATGAAATCCCTTTGTAACAGACGAGTTTCCGGATGAAATCCTGATACTTTGAAAGAGATTGTCCGTTTTGTACACGAAGTGCATCCAGTTTTTTGCCGTAACCCTCTCAACTTTCTTGCACATGCTATGTGGATGAAATGATGATATCATGCCAACTTTCAACCTTTTCAGAGTTCATTTGAAATGCTTTTCAATTTTAGGGTCTTATAGCTCAAAATAATTAGTAAATGCATGAAAAATAACAAATGAAGTCAGAAAGGATTGACAAATGATGATGTGGCTTTGAATGGTGCATTTTGAACACACAAAAAGTCAGGAGTTCAAATAAGTTTTAAAAAATGAAATCCCTTTGTAACAGACGAGTTTCCGGATGAAATCCTGATACTTTGAAAGAGATTGTCCGTTTTGTACACGAAGTGCATCCAGTTTTTGCCGTAACCCTCTCAACTTTCTTGCACATGCTATGTGGATGAAATGATGATATCATGCCAACTTTCAACCTTTTCAGAGTTCATTTGAAATGCTTTTCAATTTTAGGGTCTTATAGCTCAAAATAATTAGTAAATGCATGAAAAATAACAATGAAGTCAGAAAGGATTGACAAATGATGATGTGGCTTTGAATGGTGCATTTTGAACACACAAAAAGTCAGGAGTTCAAATAAGTTTCAGAAAATGAAATCCCTTTGTAACAGACGAGTTTCTGGATGAAATCCTGATACTTTGAAAGAGATTGTCCGTTTTGTACACGAAGTGCATCCAGTTTTTGCCGTAACCCTCTCAACTTTCTTGCACATGCTATGTGGATGAAGTGATGATATCATGCCAACTTTCAACCTTTTCAGAGTTCATTTGAAATGCTTTTCAATTTTAGGGTCTTAGAGCTCAAAATAATTAGTAAATGCATGAAAAATAACAAATGAAGTCAGAAAGGATTGACAAATGATGATGTGGCTTTGAATGGTGCATTTTGAACACACAAAAAGTCAGGAGTTCAAATAAGTTTTAAAAAATGAAATCCCTTTGTAACAGACGAGTTTCCGGATGAAATCCTGATACTTTGAAAGAGATTGTCCGTTTTGTACACGAAGTGCATCCAGTTTTTTCCGTTACCCTCTCAACTTTCTTGCACATGCTATGTGGATGAAATGATGATATCATGCCAACTTTCAACCTTCTCAGAGTTCATTTGAAATGCTTTTGAATTTTAGGGTCTTATAGCTCAAAATAATTAGTAAATGCATGAAAAATAACAATTGAAGTCAGAAAGGATTGACAAATGATGATGTGGCTTTAAATGGTGCATTTTGAACAGACAAAAAGTCAGGAGTTCAAATAAGTTTTAAAAAATGAAATCCCTTTGTAACAGACGAGTTTCCGGATGAAATCCTGATACTTTGAAAGAGATTGTCCGTTTTGTACACGAAGTGTATCCAGTTTTTGCCGTAACGCTCTCAACTTTCTTGCACATGCTATGTGGATGAAATGATGATATCATGCCAACTTTCAACCTTCTCAGAGTTCATTTGAAATGCTTTTCAATTTTAGGGTCTTAGAGCTCAAAATAATTAGTAAATGCATGAAAAATAACAATTGAAGTCAGAAAGGATTGACAAATGATGATGTGGCTTTGAATGGTGCATTTTGAACACACAAAAAGTAAGGAGTTCAAATAAGTTTCAAAAAATGAAATCCCTTTGTAACACACGAGTTTCCGGATGAAATCATGATACTTTGAAAGAGATTGTCCGTTTTGTGCACGAAGTGCCTCCAGTTTTTGCCGTAACCCTCTCAACTTTCTTGCACATGCTATGTGGATGAAATGATGATATCATGCCAACTTTCAACCTTTTCAGAGTTCATTTGAAATGCTTTTCAATTTTAGGGTCTTATAGCTCAAAATAATTAGTAAATGCATGAAAAATAACAATGAAGTCAGAAAGGATTGACAAATGATGATGTGGCTTTGAATGGTGCATTTTGAACACACAAAAAGTCAGGAGTTCAAATAAGTTTTAAAAAATGAAATCCCTTTGTAACAGACGAGTTTCCGGATGAAATCCTGATGCTTTGAAAGAGATTGTCCGTTTTGTACACGAAGTGCATCCAGTTTTTGCCGTAACCCTCTCAACTTTCTTGCACATGCTATGTGGATGAAATGATGATATCATGTCAACTTTCAACCTTTTCAGAGTTCATTTGAAATGCTTTTCAATTTTAGGGTCTTATAGCTCAAAATAATTAGTAAATGCATGAAAAATAACAAATGAAGTCAGAAAGGATTGACAAATGATGATGTGGCTTTGAATGGTGCATTTTGAACACACAAAAAGTCAGGAGTTCAAATAAGTTTTAAAAAATGAAATCCCTTTGTAACAGACGAGTTTCCGGATGAAATCCTGATACTTTGAAAGAGATTGTCCGTTTTGTACACGAAGTGCATCCAGTTTTTTCCGTTACCCTCTCAACTTTCTTGCACATGCTATGTGGATGAAATGATGATATCATGCCAACTTTCAACCTTCTCAGAGTTCATTTGAAATGCTTTTCAATTTTAGGGTCTTATAGCTCAAAATAATTAGTAAATGCATGAAAAATAACAATTGAAGTCAGAAAGGATTGACAAATGATGATGTGGCTTTGAATGGTGCATTTTGAACAGACAAAAAGTCAGGAGTTCAAATAAGTTTTAAAAAATGAAATCCCTTTGTAACAGACGAGTTTCCGGATGAAATCCTGATACTTTGAAAGAGATTGTCCGTTTTGTACACGAAGTGCATCCAGTTTTTGCCGTAACCCTCTCAACTTTCTTGCACATGCTATGTGGATGAAATGATGATATCATGCCAACTTTCAACCTTTTCAGAGTTCATTTGAAATGTTTTTCAATTTTAGGGTCTTATAGCTCAAAATAATTAGTAAATGCATGAAAAATAACAATGAAGTCAGAAAGGATTGACAAATGATGATGTGGCTTTGAATGGTGCATTTTGAACACACAAAAAGTCAGGAGTTCAAATAAGTTTTAAAAAATGAAATCCCTTTGTAACAGACGAGTTTCCGGATGAAATCCTGATGCTTTGAAAGAGATTGTCCGTTTTGTACACGAAGTGCATCCAGTTTTTGCCGTAACCCTCTCAACTTTCTTGCACATGCTATGTGGATGAAATGATGATATCGTGTCAACTTTCAACCTTTTCAGAGTTCATTAGAAATGCTTTTCAATTTTAGGGTCTTATAGCTCAAAATAATTAGTAAATGCATGAAAAATAACAAATGAAGTCAGAAAGGATTGACAAATGATGATGTGGCTTTGAATGGTGCATTTTGAACACACAAAAAGTCAGGAGTTCAAATAAGTTTTAAAAAATGAAATCCCTTTGTAACAGACGAGTTTCCGGATGAAATCCTGATACTTTGAAAGAGATTGTCCGTTTTGTACACGAAGTGCATCCAGTTTTTTCCGTTACCCTCTCAACTTTCTTGCACATGCTATGTGGATGAAATGATGATATCATGCCAACTTTCAACCTTCTCAGAGTTCATTTGAAATGCTTTTCAATTTTAGGGTCTTATAGCTCAAAATAATTAGTAAATGCATGAAAAATAACAAATCAAGTCAGAAAGGATTGACAAATGATGATGTGGCTTTGAATGGTGCATTTTGAACAGACAAAAAGTCAGGAGTTCAAATAAGTTTTAAAAAATGAAATCCCTTTGTAACAGACGAGTTTCCGGATGAAATCCTGATACTTTGAAAGAGATTGTCCGTTTTGTACACGAAGTGCGTCCAGTTTTTGCAGTAACCCTCTCAACTTTCTTGCACATGCTATGTGGATGAAATGATGATATCATGCCAACTTTCAACCTTTTCAGAGTTTATTTGAAATGCTTTGTAAGCCCTGAGTGCAGAGAGGTTAGGCCCGTAAGCCTGCTTTAGAGAGGAGCTCGACAGCTCAGGCGCAACGCACCTTATAAACAGGTGCGGCTCTCTCTTAGCTAGCGAGGTGGGACTAAACTCACTATCACGCCGCTGTGCAATGCCATTGGTCCCGGTTGGTGGCTCGAACCAGGACCAATTCCACCCTTTGGTCCCTGTTGGTGCCACGAACCGGTACTAATGAGGCTGTGGCCCCACGAGCACCTTTAGTACCTGTTCGTGGCACGAACCGGTACTAGAGTTTCTTACTAGCTAAGCAGTTTTTTAGTCCCACCTCGCTAGCTGAGAGGCACTAGGAGCGGTTTATAAGCCCTGAGTGCAGAGTCGATGAAGAAGAGGCGCAATGCTCACGTTGCTTAGCTTCAAGCCTTGAGGAATAAGGTAGACTGCATCGAGCTATGTGCAGTGCAGTCTACACTATTCCGAAAGGCTTGAAGCAAATCAACGCGCATTGCGCCTCTTTTTTATTTTTAATCATTAAAAGCAAAAAGAATTTTCATAAAGAACTTTTTTTGATAGAAACTTTAATAGCAGAAAGAATTATCATAAAGTAAAATAAATAAGTAATTAGAAACAAAATAAAATAAAATAAATAAGTTTTTTGTTGTAAGTAGAAATAAAACAAAATAAATATAGCAAAAAAGAAAATAAAAAAACTAAATACAGCAAAAAGAATTTTCATAAAGAACTAATGGCACTAATAGAAAGTTTATATGTTTTCTAAAACTAATGGCACTAACAGACAGTTTATAATTTTGCTGACCTAAAAGCAAAAAGAATTAAAAAATAAAGCAAAAAACAAAAGAAAATAAATAATGCAAAAAATTTAAAAAACTGCCACCTATTGGGCCACCACGGCCTGAATACGACTAGAAACCCAACCTAGGCCAGGATTCAGGCCCGCAGAAGGCCCAATAGGCCAACAGACAGCACAGTGTGACATTAGGCCCATAAGCCTGCATTTGAGAGGAGCTCGAGAGGGCAGCCGCAGTGGCGCTTATAAACCACTCCGAGCCCCTCTCAACTAGCGAGGTGGGACTAAACTTTTGGCCCGGGCAGCGCAAGGCCTTTGGTCCCGGTTGGTGGCACCAACCGGGACCAATGCCCCCCTTTAGTACCGGTTGGTGCCACCAACCGGGACCAAAGGCCTCTGCTGTTGGGAATCGTAGCATAATTTAAAATTTTCCTACGCTCACCAAGATGCATCTATGGAGTCTACTAGCAACAAGGGGAAAGGAGTGGATCTACATACCCTTGTAGATCGCGAGCGGAAGCGTTCCAATGAACGTGGATGACGGAGTCGTACTCGCCGTGATCCAAATCACCGATGACCGAGTGCCGAACGGACGGCACCTCCGCGTTCAACACACGTACGGTGCAGCGACGTCTCCTCCTTCTTGATCCAGCAAGGGGGAAGGAGAGGTTGATGGAGATCCAACAGCACGACGGCGTGGTGGTGGATGTAGCGGGTCTCCGGCAGGGCTTCGCCGAGCTTCTGCGAGAGAGAGAGAGGTGTTGCAGGGGAGGAGGGAGGCGTCCAAGGCTTAGATATTGCTGCCCTCCCTTCCCCCCACTATATATAGGGCCAAGGGAGAGGGGGGGGCGCAGCCTTGCCCCTTCCTTCAAGGAAGGGTGCGGCCAGGGGGGAGTCCTTCCCCCCATGGCACCTCGGAGGTGCCTTCCCCCTTTAGGACTCTCCCTTCTTTCTTATCTCTTGCGCATGGGCCTCTTGGGGCTGGTGCCCTTGGCCCATATAGGCCAAGGCGCACCCCTTACAGCCCATGTGGCCCCCCGGGGCTGGTGGACCCCCTTGGTGGACCCCCGGACCCCTTTCGGCACTCTCGGTACAATACCGATAAAGCGCGAAACTTTTCCGGCGACCAAAATAAGACTTCCCATATATAAATCTTTACCTCCAGACCATTCCGGAACCTCTCGTGACGTCCGGGATCTCATCCGGGACTCCGAACAACTTTCGGGTTTCCGCATACATATATCTCTACAACCCTAGCGTCACCGGACCTTAAGTGTGTAGACCCTACGGGTTCGGGAGACATGCAGACATGACCGAGACGCCTCTCCGGTCAATAACCAACAGCGGGATCTGGATACCCATGTTGGCTCCCACATGTTCCACGATGATATCATCGGATGAACCACGGTGTCGAGGATTCAATCAATCCGTATGCAATTCCCTTTGTCAATCGGTATGTTACTTGCCCGAGATTCGATCGTCGGTATCCCAATACCTTGTTCAATCTCGTTACCGGCAAGTCTCTTTACTCGTACCGCAATGCATGATCCCGTGACTAACGCCTTAGTCATATTGAGCTCATTATGATGATGCATTACCGAGTGGGCCCAGAGATACCTCTCCGTCACACGGAGTGACAAATCCCAGTCTCGATCCGTGCCAACCCAACAGACACTTTCGGAGATACCCGTAATGCACCTTTATAGTCACCCAGTTACGTTGTGACGTTTGGCACACCCAAAGCACTCCTACGGTATCCGGGAGTTGCACGATCTCATGGTCCAAGGAAAAGATACTTGACATTGGAAAAGCTCTAGCAAACGAAACTACACGATCTTTTATGCTATGCTTAGGATTGGGTCTTGTCCATCACATCATTCTCCTAATGATGTGATCCCGTTATCAATGACATCCAATGTCCATAGTCAGGAAACCATGACTATCTGTTGATCAACGAGCTAGTCAACTAGAGGCTTACTAGGGACAGGTTGTGGTCTATGTATTCACACATGTATCACGATTTCCGGACAATACAATTATAGCATGAATAATAGACAATTACCATGAACAAAGAAATATAATAATAACCATTTATTATTGCCTCTAGGGCATATTTCCAACAGTCTCCCACTTGCACTAGAGTCAATAATCTAGTTACATTGTGATGAATCGAACACCCATTGCGTCCTGGTGTTGATCATGTTTTGCCCTAGGGAGAGGTTTAGTCAACGGATCTGCTACATTCAGGTCCGTGTGCACTTTACAAATATCTATGTCTCCATTTTGAACACTTTCACGAATGGAGTTGAAGCGACGCTTGATATGTCTGGTCTTCCTGTGAAACCTGGGCTCCTTCGCAAGGGCAATAGCTCCAGTGTTGTCACAAAAGAGAGTCATTGGGCCCGACGCATTGGGAATCACCCCTAGGTCGGTAATGAACTCCTTCATCCAGACTGCTTCCTGTGCTGCCTCCGAGGCTGCCATGTACTCCGCTTCACATGTAGATCCCGCCACGACGCTTTGCTTGCAACTGCACCAGCTTACTGCTCCTCTATTCAATATATACACGTATCCGGTCTGTGACTTCGAGTCATCCAGATCTGTGTCGAAGCTAGCGTCGACGTAACCCTTTACGACGAGCTCTTCGTCACCTCCATAAACGAGAAACATATCCTTAGTCCTCTTCAGGTACTTCAGGATATTCTTGACCGCTGTCCAGTGTTCCTTGCCGGGATTACTTTGGTACCTTCCTACCAAACTTACGGCAAGGTTTACATCAGGTCTGGTACACAGCATGGCATACATAATAGACCCTATGGCCGAGGCATAGGGGATGACACTCATCTGTTCTATATCTTCTGCCGTGGTCGGGCATTGAGCCGTGCTCAATTGCACACCTTGCAATACAGGCAAGAACCCCTTCTTGGACTGATCCATACTGAACTTCTTCAATATCTTGTCAAGGTATGTACTCTGTGAAAGACCAATGAGGCGTCTTGATCTATCTCTATAGATTTTGATGCCTAATATATAAGCAGCTTCTCCAAGGTCCTTCATTGAAAAACACTTATTCAAATAGGCCTTTATACTTTCCAATAATTCTACATCATTTCCCATCAATAATATGTCATCCACATATAATATGAGAAATGCTACAGAGCTCCCACTCACTTTCTTGTAAACACAGGCTTCTCCATAAGTCTGTGTAAACCCAAACGCTTTGATCATCTCATCAAAGCGAATGTTCCAACTCCGAGATGCTTGCACCAGCCCATAGATTGAGCGTTGGAGCTTGCATACTTTGTTAGCATTCTTAGGATCGACAAAACCTTCCGGCTGCATCATATACAACTCTTCCTTAAGGAAGCCGTTAAGGAATGCCGTTTTGACGTCCATCTGCCATATCTCATAATCATAGTATGCGGCAATTGCTAACATGATTCGGACGGACTTCAGCTTCGCTACGGGTGAGAAAGTCTCATCGTAGTCAACCCCTTGAACTTGTCGATAACCCTTAGCGACAAGTCGAGCTTTGTAGATGGTCACATTACCATCTGCGTCCGTCTTCTTCTTAAAGATCCATTTGTTTTCTATGGCTCGCCGCTCATCGGGCAAGTCAGTCAAAGTCCATACTTTGTTTTCATACATGGATTCTATCTCGGATTTCATGGCTTCTAGCCATTTGTCGGAATCCGGGCCCGCCATCGCTTCTTCATAGTTCGAAGGTTCACCGTTGTCTAACAACATGATTTCAAGGACAGGGTTGCCGTACCACTCTGGTGCGGAACGTGTCCTTGTGGACCTACGAAGTTCAGTGGCAACTTGATCCGAAGCTTCATGATCATCATCATTAACTTCCTCCCCCGTCGGTGTAGGCACCACAGGAACATTTTCCCGCGCTGCGCTATTTTCCGACTCGGAAGGGGTGACTATCACCTCATCAAGTTCCACTTTCCTCCCACTCAATTCTTTCGAGAGAAACTCCTTCTCTAGAAAGGACCCGTTCTTGGCAACGAAGATCTTGCCTTCGGATCTGAGGTAGAAGGTGTACCCAATAGTTTCCTTAGGGTATCCTATGAAGACGCATTTTTCCGATTTGGGTTCGAGCTTTTCAGGTTGAAGTTTCTTGACATAAGCATCGCATCCCCAAACTTTTAGAAACGACAGCTTAGGTTTCTTCCCAAACCATAATTCATACGGTGTCGTCTCAACGGATTTAGACGGTGCCCTATTTAAAGTGAATGCGGCAGTCTCTAAAGCATAACCCCAAAATGAGAGCGGTAAATCGGTAAGAGACATCATAGATCGCACCATATCCAATAGAGTGCGATTACGACGTTCGGACACACCATTTCTCTGAGGTGTTCCAGGCGGCGTGAGTTGTGAAACTATTCCACATTTCCTTAAGTGTGTACCAAATTCGTGACTTAAATATTCTCCACCACGATCTGATCGTAAGAATTTTATTTTCCTGTCACGTTGATTCTCAACCTCACTCTGAAATTCCTTGAACTTTTCAAAGGTTTCAGACTTGTGTTTTATTAGGTAGACATACCCATATCTACTTAAATCATCAGTGAGAGTGAGAACATAACGATATCCTCCGCGAGCCTCAACACTCATTGGACCACACACATCGGTATGTATGATTTCCAATAAGTTGGTTGCTCGCTCCATTGTTCCGGAGAACGGAGTCTTGGTCATCTTACCCATGAGGCATGGTTCGCACGTGTCAAATGATTCGTAATCAAGAGACTCCAAAAGTCCATCTGCATGGAGCTTCTTCATGCGCTTGACACCAATGTGACCAAGGCGGCAGTGCCACAAGTATGTGGGACTATCGTTATCAACTTTACATCTTTTGGTATTCACACTATGAACATGTGTAACATCACGTTCGAGATTTATCAAAAATAAACCATTGACCAGCGGGGCATGACCATAAAACATATCTCTCAAATAAATAGAACAACCATTATTCTCAGATTTAAATGAGTAGCCATCTCGAATTAAACGAGATCCAGATACAATGTTCATGCTCAAAGCTGGCACTAAATAACAATTATTGAGGTTTAAAACTAATCCCGTGGGTAGATGCAGAGGTAGCGTGCCGACGGCGATCACATCGACCTTGGAACCATTCCCGACGCGCATCGTCACCTCGTCCTTTGCCAGTCTCCGTTTATTCCGTAGTTCCTGTTTTGAGTTACAAATATGAGCAACCGCACCGGTATCAAATACCCAGGAGCTACTACGAGTACTGGTAAGGTACACATCAATTACTTGTATATCACATATACCTTGGGTGTTGCCGGCCTTCTTCTTGTCCGCTAAATATTTGGGGCAGTTCCGCTTCCAGTGACCACTTCCCTTGCAATAAAAGCACTCAGTCTCGGGCTTGGGTCCATTCTTTGACTTCTTCCCGGTAACTGGCTTACCGGGCGCGGCAACTCCCTTGCCGTCCTTCTTGAAGTTCTTCTTACCCTTGCCCTTCTTGAACTTAGTGGTTTTATTCACCATCAACACTTGATGTTCTTTTCTGATCTCTACCTCAGCTGATTTCAGCATTGAATATACCTCGGGAATGGTCTTTTCCATCCCCTGCATATTGTAGTTCATCACAAAGCTCTTGTAGCTTGGTGGAAGCGACTGGAGGATTCTGTCAATGACCGCGTCATCCGGGAGATTAACTCCCAGCTGAGACAAGCGGTTGTGCAACCCAGACATTCTGAGTATGTGCTCACTAACAGAACTGTTCTCCTCCATTTTACAGCTGAAGAACTTGTCGGAGACATCATATCTCTCGACCCGGGCATGAGCTTGAAAAACCAGTTTCAGCTCCTCGAACATCTCATATGCTCCATGTTTCTCAAAACGCTTTTGGAGACCCGGTTCTAAGCTGTAAAGCATGCCGCACTGAACGAGGGAGTAATCATCAGCACGCTGCTGCCAAGCGTTCATAATGTCTTGGTTCTCAGGGATTGGTGCTTCACCTAGCGGTGCTTCTAAGACATAATCTTTCTTGGCTGCTATGAGGATGATCCTCAGGTTCCGGACCCAGTCCGTATAGTTGCTGCCATCATCTTTCAGCTTGGTTTTCTCTAGGAACGCGTTGAAATTGAGGACAACGTGGGCCATTTGATCTACAATACATAGTGTAAAGATTTTAGACTAAGTTCATGATAATTAAGTTCATATAATCAAATTATTTAATGAACTCCCACTCAGATAGACATCCCTCTCGTCATCTAAGTGAAACATGATCCGAGTTCAACTAGGCCGTGTCCGATCATCACGTGAGACGGACTAGTCAAGATCGGTGAACATCTCCATGTTGATCGTATCTTCTATACGACTCATGCTCGACCTTTCGGTCCTCCGTGTTCCGAGGCCATGTCTGTACATGCTAGGCTCGTCAAGTCAACCTAAGTGTATTGCGTGTGTTCCGAGGCCATGTCTGTACATGCTAGGCTCGTCAACACCCGTTGTATTCGAACGTTAGGATCTATCACACCCGATCATCACGTGGTGCTTCGAAACAACGAACCTTCGCAACGGTGCACAGTTAGGGTGAACACTTTCTTGAAATTATTATAAGGGATCATCTTACTTACTACCGTCGTTCTAAGCAAATAAGATGCAAAAACATGATAAACATCACATGCAATCATATAGTGACATGATATGGCCAATATCATCATGCTCCTTTGATCTCCATCTTCGGGGCACCATGATCATCTTCTTCACCGGCATGACACCATGATCTCCATCATCATGATCTCCATCATTGTGTCTTCATGAAGTCGTCACGCCAATGATTACTTCTACTTGTATGGCTAACGCGTTTAGCAACAAAGTAAAGTAAATTACATGGCGTTATTCAATGACACGCAGGTCATGCAAAATAATAAAGACAACTCCTATGGCTCCTGCCGGTTGTCATACTCATCGACATGCAAGTCGTGATTCCTATTACAAGAATATGATCAATCTCATACATCACATATATCATTCATCACATCTTCTGGCCATATCATATCACATATATCACTTGCTGCAAAAACAAGTTAGACGTCCTCTAATTGTTGTTGCAAGTTTTACGTGGTTTGTAGGTTTCTAACAAGAACGTTTTCTTACCTACGTATGACCACAACGTGATTTGCCAATTTCTATTTACCCTTCATAAGGACCCTTTTCATCGAATCCGTTCCGACTAAAGTAGGAGAGACAGACACCCGCTAGCCACCTTATGCAACTAGTGCATGTCAATCGGTGGAACCTGTCTCACGTAAGCGTACGTGTAAGGTCGGTCCGGGCCGCTTCATCCTACAATGCCGCCGAAACAAGAAACGACTAGTAGCGGCAAGAAGAATTGGCAACATCAACGCCCACAACTTCTTTGTGTTCTACTCGTGCATAGTAACTACGCATAGGCCTGGCTCATGATGCCACTGTTGGGAATCGTAGCATAATTTAAAATTTTCCTACGCTCACCAAGATGCATCTATGGAGTCTACTAGCAACGAGGGGAAAGGAGTGGATCTACATACCCTTGTAGATCGCGAGCGGAAGCGTTCCAATGAACGTGGATGACGGAGTCGTACTCGCCGTGATCCAAATCACCGATGACCGAGTGCCGAACGGACGGCACCTCCGCGTTCAACACACGTACGGTGCAGCGACGTCTCCTCCTTCTTGATCCAGCAAGGGGGAAGGAGAGGTTGATGGAGATCCAACAGCACGACGGCGTGGTGGTGGATGTAGCGGGTCTCCGGCAGGGCTTCGCCGAGCTTCTGCGAGAGAGAGAGAGGTGTTGCAGGGGAGGAGGGAGGCGTCCAAGGCTTAGATATTGCTGCCCTCCCTTCCCCCCACTATATATAGGGCCAAGGGAGAGGGGGGGGCGCAGCCTTGCCCCTTCCTTCAAGGAAGGGTGCGGCCAGGGGGGAGTCCTTCCCCCCATGGGAACCTCGGAGGTGCCTTCCCCCTTTAGGACTCTCCCTTCTTTCTTATCTCTTGCGCATGGGCCTCTTGGGGCTGGTGCCCTTGGCCCATATAGGCCAAGGCGCACCCCTTACAGCCCATGTGGCCCCCCGGGGCTGGTGGACCCCCTTGGTGGACCCCCGGACCCCTTTCGACACTCCCGGTACAATACCGATAAAGCGCGAAACTTTTCCGGCGACCAAAATAAGACTTCCCATATATAAATCTTTACCTCCGGACCATTCCGGAACCTCTCGTGACGTCCGGGATCTCATCCGGGACTCCGAACAACTTTCGGGTTTCCGCATACATATATCTCTACAACCCTAGCGTCACCGGACCTTAAGTGTGTAGACCCTACGGGTTCGGGAGACATGCAGACATGACCGAGACGCCTCTCCGGTCAATAACCAACAGCGGGATCTGGATACCCATGTTGGCTCCCACATGTTCCACGATGATATCATCGGATGAACCACGGTGTCGAGGATTCAATCAATCCGTATGCAATTCCCTTTGTCAATCGGTATGTTACTTGCCCGAGATTCGATCGTCGGTATCCCAATACCTTGTTCAATCTCGTTACCGGCAAGTCTCTTTACTCGTACCGCAATGCATGATCCCGTGACTAACGCCTTAGTCATATTGAGCTCATTATGATGATGCATTACCGAGTGGGCCCAGAGATACCTCTCCGTCACACGGAGTGACAAATCCCAGTCTCGATCCGTGCCAACCCAACAGACACTTTCGGAGATACCCGTAATGCACCTTTATAGTCACCCAGTTACGTTGTGACGTTTGGCACACCCAAAGCACTCCTACGGTATCCGGGAGTTGCACGATCTCATGGTCCAAGGAAAAGATACTTGACATTGGAAAAGCTCTAGCAAACGAAACTACACGATCTTTTATGCTATGCTTAGGATTGGGTCTTGTCCATCACATCATTCTCCTAATGATGTGATCCCGTTATCAATGACATCCAATGTCCATAGTCAGGAAACCATGACTATCTGTTGATCAACGAGCTAGTCAACTAGAGGCTTACTAGGGACAGGTTGTGGTCTATGTATTCACACATGTATCACGATTTCCGGACAATACAATTATAGCATGAATAATAGACAATTACCATGAACAAAGAAATATAATAATAACCATTTATTATTGCCTCTAGGGCATATTTCCAACATCTGCTTCCCTCCCTTTGCGCTGGTGAAAAGAGGCCTTTAGTCCCGGTTGGTGGCACCAACCGGGACCAAAGGGTGGGTATTGGTTCCGGTTGGAGCCACCAACCGGGACCAAAGCCTTTTCTATATAAGTAACACTTTGGAAATTTGCTAATTTCCATCGCCAGTGTCCCCCGGCCCGACGACGCCGCGAGCTCGATCTACGCCGCCAGGCTGCCCCGTCGTCGTCGCCGTCGCCCGTGCCCCCGAGCCCACGCCATCGCCCGTCGCCGTCGTCCTCCGTCCCCCGCCGTCGGCATCCGCCGCGCGCCCCTGAGCCGTCGCCCCGTACGTCACCGTCGCCGCCCTCCGCCCCCGGCCCGCCGCGGTCGCCGTCGCCCTCCGCCACCCTGTGAGCGCCGCCCCGATCCCCTCCTCCTCCTCCCTGTAATGGATGTGTAGTTAGATTTGTAATTAGATTGTTGTAATTAGATTTGTATGTGTAGTATTAATTTGGATGTAATTAGATTTGTATGTGTAGTATTAATTTGAATGTGTAGTTAGATTTAGTTGTTGTAATTAGATTTGTATGTGTAGTATTAATTTGGATGTGTAGTTAGATTTGTAATTTAGTTGTATTAATTTGGATGTGTAGTTAATTAGATAATTTAGTTGTTGTAATTTAGATGTATTAATTTAGATGTGTAGTTTAGATTTTTTTGGTGATATTATTATTGAATATGCAAATGTTTGTATGTTCATATGCAAAGAATATATCAATTTTTTCATAGAATTTTCATGATTTTTTCTGTTGTAATTTTGTTCATAGAATTTTTATGATTTTTTTTGTTCATAGAAATTGTGTATGATCAAAGTCATTTATGTATGTTCATATTTAGAAGAAAAAGAAGGAGAGAAAAAAGGAAAATAAGAAGGAGAAGAAGAAGAGAAGAAGAGAAGAAGAGGAGAGGAAGTAGAGGAGAAATAAATAAGAAGATGAAAAAGAAGAAAAAAAAGAGTAGAAGAAGAAGAAATAGAGGAGAAGAAGAAGAAATAGAATAATATATTATTCTATTTTTTTTTCTTCTCCTCTATTCCTTCTTCTTCTCCTCTTTTTTTCTTTTTTTTCTTCGATCTCCTCCTCTATTCCTTTCTTCTTCTCCTCTTTTTTTGCGTCTTCTTCCTCTTCTTATTTTTTATCGGGTATGTCGTTGTCGATATATGTACCCCCCTCCCCGATAACTTTTAGTAAGTACTACCTAGAAAGTGTTTAATAGAATTAGTTAGAAAAATAATAGAACTAGTTAAACTAGCTAGTTTATTTTTAGTAAGTACTACTTTATTCTATTTATAGTGAGGAAATTAATAGAACTAGTTTGTTTTTTTAGTTAAAGCAATTAATCCCGCATCGACGTCGACGATGCCTATCCCGCATCCTCGTCGTCGACTCGGCGGAGGAGGCCGGCTTGATCAGAGGGGCCATGTCCGGGACTGGGCTCCACCGGGCTGGTTTTGGGAGGTGCTACCTTCCGGTGGGCGTAGGTTGGTGAGGAACCAGCCCGTCGTTGACCCGATCCTTGTTTGGTGGCGCTCGCGTGGGCCAGTGACGGTGCCGAGGCTTCCGGACACCGCGGAGGAGGTACGTCACCGTGTCAGCGAGGAGGACCAGCACGTCCGTCGCTACATGGTTGCATTGGAGGGCAGGTTCGACAGTACCTGGCAGGTTCTTCAGGGATCTCACTGGAGCTATGATCCTGTGATGGTTCCGTCCCTTTGTGTGTCCACCGCCCGCG
Organism: Triticum aestivum; assembly: GCF_018294505.1. Lineage (NCBI taxonomy): Eukaryota > Viridiplantae > Streptophyta > Magnoliopsida > Poales > Poaceae > Triticum > Triticum aestivum. The sequence continues at coordinate 22,455,278 of NC_057796.1, forward strand.
CCGATGTTCGTCGGGCGCTACTGTTCTAGTTGTACTAGCGATGCTATATGTATGATAGTATTCGAGGTGTATTAGTGATAATATTCGGCGATGTACGGACGCATGAAGATGATGTTGTTTTGCTTATAATTGAATGCATCCTAATTTGAATACTACTTTATTTTGTGATTTGATTTTGCTTATTGAATGCTCAAAGTGGAAAACTACTCCGATCCTACTTTGAATGCTAAAATTGGAGAGCACTATGATTAGTTGATAGCTTATAGGGTTTTTGTTTTCGCAGAAATCTAGGAGCCCCCCCCCCCCCCGGGCCCCTCCATCATCCCCGCCGTCGTCCCCGTCACCGCCCCCTCCGACATCGAGGTGAGACCAGCCAAATCCTCTTTTAGAAAGATAATTAAACGATATTTCGGGTTGACTGTAAGTCTGTCGAGTCTCCACCATATATGAGAGGACGAAGAATCCCGACTGTGTTGTCGTGGGGGTAGCTTCTCCTTCGTTCCCGTGTGCTACACAATTTGGTGTAATGCACTCGAGAACGAAAGGAGGAGCTACCATCACCGACGGTCGCAAATGTCAGAGAGGAATCAGTGAGAGAGAGTTCCACCATATATATATGAGAGGACGAAGAATCCCGACTGTTGTCGTGGGGGTCGCTTCTCCTTTGTTCCCGTGTGCTAGCTAGACATTTTGGTGTAATGCACACGGGGACAAAGGGAGGAGCGACCATCACCAACGGTCGAATGTATACACCACGTGAGCTGAGAGTTTTCAAGAAAAGACTCGACAAACCGATAGTCAACCCATGATGAATAATAATGATCTAACTTAGGTTTTTTAGTACATATATTTAATTGTAGATGTTTAATATTTGAATTATATATGAACATAGGAAATGTTGTACTCGGACGACGAAAGTCTCCCGGGGGAGTGCGACTGGTGCCACGACGACCGAGGTCAGTGCGACAGGCCTCACCTGGACGAAGATCGGCGCTTCAGTATTAAGCTGGAGGAGACGTTCGATGTTGAAACGGTACGCAACGACGACAAGTGTTATTTTTTCGTAATTAAGCACGACTTCAACTATTTCAACGTGTACTTTTCATCTTTTACAATTCGGCTAGCTTATCCCATGCCATGCAAGACGCTACGTCTTGGAGAGGATGGGTTTTGAAGACCATGAAAGTATGGAAACAAAGAAAATTCACCTAAGGACCCATCATGATATAGATTTTGAAGTAAAGCTGTATAATTCTGAGAGCGTAACCCATTTTGGTTGCAAAAATTGGGAAGCATTTTGCAAGATGTATGGTTTTGATGAGGGTATGCTTGTCACCATGGATCTTGGTGATCCTGACATCGAGCAAGACAATATGGACATTTGGGTCCTTGTTGATACGCCTCCAATTCTACCTCTATGTGAGTTTCTCAAACATAGTTATTAGCTAATTTATATTGTTCATTTCAAAATAGTTGACAGCTTATTTTCATTGACAGCTTATTTTGATTGTTCAAACAATGTGCGGAACATGGTAGACAGAACCTACTACACCGATGGCTCTGAGTTAACTTATAAGGAGAAAACTCACTGGTCGGATTTTGTACTGATATTGAGAATTACAATATCTACAATCAAACTCCTCATCATTATGGTCCTCCATACGTGCCACTAGTGCACGTGGTGAACTACGGTTACTATGGAGATACCCTGGTAAGATTTCTTACTATTACGACATCCGTGCATATTTTGCATAGTTCTAAAACTAGTGCATTATCATTGCTAACTATGAAGTTATTACTATGTTTTTCAACAGATAATCCCAGAGGATTGTGTGCCTCATTTGATGTATCAGAATGGTAGGCTTGATGTTTTGAATATACAACCAGGTCATCCTACGAATCTCAACTGTCCATACCGGATTTCTAAAAGAAGTGGAGACATGCAAATCAAAGAATGAAAAAAATGTATGGACAGTCGCAAGGAGCTTCTTGGAAGCAAAAGGAAGCGAGGCGCAAGAATTGGAGACAGGATGATCTCCATTCTCCATAATGAAGAGTCAGGGTCTATATTGTTTTATGCTATTTTACCTTAAAGAGGGTATTTTGGTCCTACCTAATACTGATGATCATGTGCTAAGAACAATTAAGTAGGGTTGGTTCGATGACTGTGAGGATGATGATCGATCGTATGACTTGTTATTAATAACGAGTAGAGGTTGTATGATGATGATTAGTAGGACTTGTTATTATATATGATGATGCATGATGCGTGCATGAAGAGTTATTATATATCAGCGGGTGAAATGAACATGGATTGGATTGAAGTGAAGGCAACATGCATGTGGTGCGTGTCGAAAGTAGTACAATCCAAACTTGATCAAGTCCGGATTAGTATTACTTTCGACATGCACCACATGTTGCCTTCACTTTAATCTAAGCCATGTTTAGGCATAGCAGTACGTAGCGTTGGTAAACCAAGCACGGAGATATAATAGAGGACACTTCTCTCTAATAGCTACCTAATAACAACCTAAATTAATCCCCCAAAACCCCCAAACCCCTCCCCCCTTTCAAAAAAAACAAAAACCTCAGCTCCTGCCAGGTGCTGACGCGTGGATGCCTATTGGTCTCAGTTGGTGGCACCAACCGGGACCAAAGGCCCTCCTGCCTGGGCTCCCCGCACCGGCCACGTGGACGGCCTTTAGTCCCGGTTCGTGTAAAAACCGGGACTAAAGGGCTAGGGCATTAGTAACGACCCTTTAGTCCCGGTTCCTGAACCGGGACTAAAGGCCCTTATGAACCGGGGTAAAAGCCCCTTTTCCTACTAGTGATTGGTCCCGGTTTGTCCCACCAACCGGGACCAATGCCCCCACGAGGCCCGGCAGGCCCCTGGCCGCACGAACCGGGACCAATGCTCACATTAGTCCCGGTTCGTGACTGAACCGGGGCTAACGTGAAAACTGCCCTGTGACCTAAGCCATGTTTTCTACTAGTGCAACCACGATGATTCCATCACCTTTTGATGATATCCTGCGCCGCAATACCAAAAGCAGCAGATACATATAGATTATTAAGTGTACATTTCTTTGTTGGATTAGACGTTTATATTAGTGTGGTACTACTATGGTATCATCTCGGACCGGTCATATCTGAGCGGCGTGGGTAACATATAAATCGTCGAGGTTGATCTTGTTTGACGTCATTTCATGATCTAGTGAATCCAGAAAACAAGTGGTAGTTACAAAGCATGCATAAGACGACAATAGAAACATGTTACATTGCAGGTAAGATAACTTTCATTACAGCAATATGCCAATATCCTTCTTAATAATATATATATATATAGGATTAGGCGGTTTTATTGTTTCTAAGGCATGGATAGAGCAAGGGCGTGGAAAAGAACAATTAGTCAGAAGCGTCGTGCCGTACACGGATAAAGCTCGGATTTGCGTTGAGCAAAAAAATGGCATCCTAACCATTGCAAAAGCTCTGGCGGCGCACGAGTACAAACTAGAGATCGGCACTACCGCTGCCCGCACCAAGTGATCTCAACCACCAATACAAGAAAAGGTGACCTCACCACGTGAGTAAGAATATATACATACTAGTACGTACTATTTACTTTGCAACGGAGGCAATTAGTTGTCGAACGCCAATTGGTGGTTCCTAGCTAGTGACCGAAATGTACCCAGTAATCAACCACATTTCCTATGTGGAGCAACACTAATAGCAATTTAGTACACCCTTTGTTCCTAAACATAAGACGTTGCAAGTGGTGCAACGAACCGTTCAACGGAGAGGAAAGCATAATGAAAAGCATTACTACATGAGATGCAAGCCGAATGCTGGACGGGAACTCCACAAGATTTAGATGACCGACGGAGCTCACTAATGTTTTAAATAGCGGGCTATTGTCAAATAGCGACGGACCTCAAAATCAGCTATAGCGAAGCTATAGCGGGCTATTTATACATCGGACCATTTAGCATTACCTTGTTGAAAAAGGCTATATAGCGGGCTATAGCGGAGCTATAGCCGGCTATTTAAAACATTGGAGCTCACACGCCCTTTCTTTGTGCAATAATTCTACACTTACGGATAACACCTATGGAATTTACTTGCGGACTCTCTCCCCGGCCATTCTCACACTAATCCGCCACCTGAATCTCAGGGTGGACCCCCTTCCTCCCCAATTATTATGTTGACATCTCATTCCGCTGTAATAATAATTTCGTAAAATTGGTCCGTAGATGTAGCAAAACTCTTCTTTGAGCCAATGTCCGGCCAACGTCGCATGCAAGCATGCCTACGCCTACGTGTGCCTATGCCGACGTACGCTGGCCCGGCAAACACCAAAACGTTTGACGATTTGAAATCCATCCATATCTATGCTCAACCGGAGAGCAAATACTGAGAGACGATCAGGAATGGACTGGGAAGAACGCGGAACGGCTGAAGCTGGCCCCACAGGCACGAACACGTACGTAGGCACGTTAAATTAAAACTTATTAAAAGTGGTCTGAGTGACATGGACGAAAGCATCTCAGATGATTACCATAGGACAACACACACCTTTTTTTGTCTTATACATGCAACTTGCACCAGTGTGTGTCTAGCCAGTTTCATCGAACCCTGCTGGTTTGACTATAGCAGTGACACGCACATTATATAAGAATATGATCATCCATCCCTCTTGATCGATATCCTCCTCCGTGAGTATTACCGAAAGAGGCAGCAGGTACATATACTTATCTGAGAATAATATATTATATATTGTAGTACTTACTCTCAGTTTATTAAATCGTACTAGATGAAAACGTATTGCCATGCAGGGAGTATTGTAGTATGGGACGGCAATATGTGACTGGTACGTACTATGCTGTATCACGGAGGAGCTCGTCGCTGCTAGCTAGTACGCCCTCAGTTTTTATTTACTTCCCATATTAGATTTGTCTCGAGTCAAACTGTCTAAATTTGACCAAGTTTATGTATAAAAAATAACATTCATAGTACCATTAGAATCATCATTCAATATATTTTCATATCATATATGTACTTTTTATTGTGAAAGTTTAGTTTGTTTTGGAATAAACTTGGTCAAAAAATTTAGAGTTCAACTTAGGTCAAAGCTAATATACAAAGTAAATAAAAACAGAGGGTGCATGCCGCAGCAAGTGACCTCACACATGATATTTACTTATTGCACCACGCGATTGGCTGTCGCCAAACCATTGCCACTGGCAAGCTAATTATGCTTCTTTTTTATTTCTGGCAAGCAAACTAGATAGTCAGTTCAGCTCAACTGTCAATACCGACCCCATTTGCTCTTGGCATTCCACGGTGGACGTACTGGAAGCCGAGTCAGCACGTGCCAACTAATTTTTCTGTCACGCGTGAAGAGTTGCTAACCAGACCCTGGGTGCCTACGTGTGCATGTTGAGTGGGCCGGGTGTGCATGCGTATAGTTCACGACCGGAGCAACCGCTGCACGTACGGGTAGGGCCCCGCTGTCGGTGCTGGTGCCAGAAAAGAAACTCATAAGCGTCGGCAAAGGGATTCAACAACAAACTAGGCACTGCCGACCTTCTCCACACCTCCTAAAAGTTAAGCAAGGAGGCTTTTGTATTTGGTTCGGTGTCAAGAGCTCAGTGGCTCCAAGTTTTACTTTATTTTCAGTGTTTCTAAGCTGTCAACCCCGGGCCATGCTTGTGAGAAATAATATCCAAATAGCGAAGTACTCCCTCTATAGTGCGCGCATGCTTTTTGAGATTTAAATTTAACCATAAATTTAACCAATAAAATGCGGCTTATGTGTCATAAAAATGATATCATTGAATTCGTATTCAAAAGAAGTTTTCAATGGTATAATTTTTCAGTAACTTGATTTATGTATTATTGGTCTAATTTATGGTCAAAATGAAATCTCGAAAAGGATGGGCGCGCTAAATTGTGGAATAGAGGGAGTACGTAACAAACACGTACTATACTTTTTCCTAACACTTCAAGGATCGAATGCTTGTATTTTTCTTTTTCTTTTTTACAAAAAATGAAATATATTATAAAAAAATTCACCGGAAGCATGAAGCATCTCAAACATAAGAAAAATTACATCGAGGTTCATAAACCACCGAACGACCACTGCTATCATTGGAACAAGCCACTGACGCGACGTTGTTGCTGATCCCATAGCAGAGCCGGCATGACCTTCTCAATGATAGCCTGGAAAGCGCAACTGCAGAGGACGGGGCAGCAGGCCATCGAGACGAGAGTGGGGCATTCAGGCAGGTTCGTCGACCGCTGAAGAGAAGGATCGAGAGCACCGGGCAATGACGCACGGCAGCTGCTGGGAAGGGGAACCCTATCCTTTCTGCCAGATCGAAGACGTCCTGCCGCCAGACAGAGCCGCACACGATGTCGGGGAACGCCACCCATGAGAAGGTCAGGGAAACCGCATGCCAAACCCCAACCGCCCCGAGGACTGGAACTACCCAAAGCTCACACCCTCGGCTTCCCTCATCTGGATCACAAAACGTACCCAAGGGAACACCTCCAAGGAGGACACGGCATGCAACGCGTTGACGTCACCCAATCTGCAACGAATTTGGACTTTCTTCCAGGTAGTGGGTCGGGATGGATGTTGGGGATCTCAGCCATGCCACCATGGAGGAAGAATGGTGCCCTAGGGCGTCATTGTTGCCAGGCTGGACCTGCCGAGCAGGGTTTCACATGGTCTCGAACAACCAACCGGGCACCCACCGAGCTCCAGATCTGGAGGCGCAATGCCACGTTCAGCCGGAACCTGCAAGGGAGGAAGAGTCAAAGGGGCGAGCACAAACCTCATATCTGATGGGATGGGAAGGCTCCATGTCGCGGCCGCCACCAGGATCACGCGAGGACGTAGACGCCGACCAGAGCCCCTCGCGGTGGACGCCAGCCATATGGGCCCCATCACTGCACCAGCAAGGGCCGCCGCCAGGATCCCGGGGTCCTCTGCACGAGGCGGAGCAACGAAAGCCTCACGGCCACCGTCATCGGCGTTCGCCCGAGCTCGCCCGACAACCACCTCTGGTGCCGGCAACGAGGAAGGCGAGGAGAAAAGGAGGCGGCACATGGGTAACCCTAGTCGCCACCCGAGTCGCCCGAGCGGACCGTGGGGAAACTTTGGAGGCTTTTGTTTTGTCAATTATGAGTTTGTGTATTGCCTCTGCATTCTCCAAAATGTTATGGCGTGCCCCCTCCATATGCGTCCTTGTTACCGCAGATATGGCAACCCTACTATTGTTTCTATTAACCATTTAATTCTATATCTTGAAAGTTAATGTTATATTTTGGATGGACACGTAAGTTGCATGTCAACTAAGAGTGCAAAGAAACAACATGTCGACTAAGCTTTCCCAACACAGAGTCCAAATATTAGCATTCCCTGAGTCAATAATACAAATGACTTTAGCAACTTTAGAAGAGAGCGTTGAACTATTGAGTTGCAACTTTCAGGTGGAAGTGTATATTTTTATGCTGGTTTTGGGCATTCTTCTTATTTTTCTCAGATTGGATGTCCAAGTAAAATTTTAATAGGTTTATGATTTACTTTGAACCTGTTTGGATTCTCTCTCCATAACTCTGCTCCTGGAAGGGTGCCAAACGCTCTAACTCCGCAGAGTCTGGAGAACGGAGTGAAGCAGGATGCAGTTCAATTTTTTGGAGCAGCTAAAACCGAGTTCCACGGGCGTATTGTTGTACGAGAGTAATTGCCATGCCGTTTTGCAAGGGTGCTTGTAAAAACTCTAAACTCTATTCTCCTCTTATTTAATGGATGAGGCAAATCTTTTGCCTCCGTTTCGAAAAAAAAACCGAGTTCCACAGATCCTGGAAATGAAGGAGTTTGTACAAGTTACAACAACCTGCCACCTATAAGTAAAACATACTGGTTCATGTGATATGTATCTCTGTCGGTCGTACGTTTTCCGCTCTATAATTTTTCTTGGGCCAACTTTTTGACATGAAAAAACCCAGTAAGCTGAGGGAACCGGAGTTCGGCTGCCAAACATGTTTCATTGATCGGGGAATCACAGCGGGAGCGTGATATCCAGCGAGCAGAGTGCTGATTTAATGATTTGGGGGAGCTAGCCTATTGCCGAACAGACCCTTTTTTTTGGAAAAATTATCTATTCATCTTCAATCATAGCAATACATCAAATACCGAAATAATAATTATTATATTCAGATTCGTAGACCACCTTACGACGATTGGAAGCACTGAACCGAGCCAAAGGTGCACCGCCGTTATCGTCCCTCCCTCGCCGGAACCGGACACAACTTGTTGTAGTAGACAGTCGGAAAGTCATCGTGCTAAGGCATCATAGAACCAACAAACTAGTACAACAACTGCCGTTGATGAAGAGAAGTTTAGATCGGAAGGATCCAATCTGAAGACATATGAACAAAGATGAATAAAGACCGGATGCGAGTGGATCCACCAAAGACAACCACAGACCGAATCCCACGAGATCCGCCGGAGACACACCTCCACACGCCCTCCGATGATGTTAGACACACCATTGGGCCGGAGGCTAGACGGGGAGAATCTTATTCCATCTTCAAGAAGTCGCCGCCATCTCATCTTCCTACGTAGGACACAAATCCTAACAGAACTTGAAGAAGCACCTAAAAACGGAGTCCTCAAGCACAATGGATTCCGGCCAAACAGGCCCTTCATACACGATTTTGTCATCAAGCATTATATAAGCTTTTTAAATTTCCTATACCAGGAGGCTGCTCAAGCACATTATTGTCAAGTTCCGAGCGAGGGTTGCTATTGCACGTGGGAGCATAATGACTCTAAAAGACCAGGCGAACATTTTCGCTAAATTCACATGCTCATCTTTCATAACACAAACAAACACAGAGGAAAAAAAAACATCATATAATTATATAATACACTGCTGGTAGCTTCAACCTTCTGCCTGATATTTTGCCAATGCGCTTTTGTTATCTACACAACACCCTGTCAACACATCGCTTTTGGTCCTCCAGCTCATTGTGTGGGGCTATATCGGAAGGAATACTTGAGACGTACCATGTGTGCGTCGTGTTGTTGCATTCGGTACCGGCGGATAATTGTTTCTTTTTTGTTTGCACAATCTCTCAGACTATGAGCAGAGGACTGAATCCTAGCGAACTCGGAAACAACATATCTGGAGATAAGATGCTGCCAGATTAAAAGAGATGCAGATTGATTTCCCTGGTCATGCGCTGCTGGCTGCACCAGCTAGACTCCTCTCACTCACGTGACACTTATTCACATCACATTATGCAGTGTTTGTGTCGACTGGATCTAAAGTGTTCCTTCCTTGCCCCGTTAAAAGTAAGAGTGTGTGTTTCCTGGAAACCCCGCATGTTTTCCTACAGTAAACGAAAAAAGAACTCGAGATATATATTTGGCTCTAGTTCCAGGAAAATGAGCATTCAACAAGGTACCTTTGTCTGCGGAGAAGTAATTAGAGAATGTTTTGCAGGGACCGGCGCTTAGAAACAGGACCGGCAGACATAGTTTTCTAAAATATCACCGCCCACGCGCACTGAGTAATTAACAAACCAGCTAATGTACTCCGACATTAAACAAGGCCGTCGAACCAATGACCATCAATCGACCAATCGTCGTCATGTGTGTATGCCTTGAGCAAGCAAGCTAAGTTTGTTTCTTTCCTTTCTGTTGCGTTTACTTACTCAAAAGCACTGATCGCTTCAGGACATCGCCGTCACAAAAGTTGATCAACATATGAAAAGGCGTTGCATCACGATCAATGGTTCATCGACTGTTGCTTGTTTCCTGGAAGCCAACCACCAAAACGCATGCACCTCCCAAAAGCTTGGACTCTCCTAGTAGTATTTCTTCTTTGTAATTTGAAATGAATTTACGGAGGTCATTCCAAATCACTATTATTGAGAATATTTTCTTTTTGTTCAAAATTCTGTGAGCCTTATTCGAAGAGTATTTATCCATTAACCATTTTCCTTTGTGAATTAGGGGGATACCTTTTATTGTGCATCAAAATAATATGAGTCGTCTATTTTCAGTTATTCGATGGATTAGATCTACCAATACTACTAGACAAAATCAGCAGTACTTTTTTGTTCAAAGGATAAAATTGGAAGACACAAAACAAATACCCAAGCTCTACATCCATTGAGATGTCGGGTGTTTGCTTCTCCTACTCTGACCCGACGTGATCTATAAAATTCCGAGACTAGGCCAGATCCGACGGAGATGAGAACAAACTACAATAGTAGCGAAGCTAGTCTCCCAGATTGATTGATAATGTCAAGACGCATCAGTACATACGTGATCAGCCCATTGTTTTCCGACGATCACGCGTCCGTATACCTACACAAGCAGGTGGCTGCTGAACCATCGACATGGGAAGCGGCAGCTCATTGCATACATGTCTAAGTACTATCATCTCACCCTTCACTTGCCTCAGCGGACGGCAGGACGTATAGGGTACTCCGGCAAGGAGGTACACTCAGACATGCACCATCGCTGGGAAGCGTCAGCGACATCACGAATCACACGGACATGAAACATCGGTACTACGGCAGCGTCGACAGGGTGAGGAGTCCACACGCCTACGTCGAAGCAGCCATGACATTACGACGCTGTAGCGGTGGCTGCGTGGCCTGCTGGTTGCTTCGAGATGCCCGGTTGGACTTCCATTAGGAGCCCGGCGTCCTGAACGACGGCAGCTCCTTCGTCAATGCCATTAAGGCCAGCATAGATGATGCGAGCTCTGAAGTCTGATCGATTGTTGGATGGGCACCACAGAACAGCGACGGCAACCGCGAGGGATCTTAGAAATTAAAGAGAGAAAATGACGAAACTACCCAACTAGTCAACGGCTAAGATTATTCTATACTACTCAGTCTTAGAGGTAGTATGATGTATCGTAAAAAACCTCTACCGGTATCGTTTGAGAAACCTCGTGATTTTAGTGCCTGCGGTGTCAGTTTAATTGAGAAACCACGGACATGAAATTCCAACTCAGGAAAATATCTAGCCATGCAGCCATTTGGGTGATTCAGCTGATACCGTCATACGATTGTCAAAACGGAATGTTCCATGTCTTGAAGTTGAATCACCATTGTCGAAAACCACACATATTCTCTTTACCGGTCTAGTCATGGTGCTATGATTTTCACGAGGCTTTTCCAACTGCTAGATGCTGACATAGCACTGGGGGGGGGGGGGGGGGGGGGGGGGGGGTCAAACACCGCTATTCAAATATTTTCATATTTCGCATCAGTTTTTGTTTATAATGGTGGAGTGCCAAAGTTTCATAGTGGTGATAGCTATGTATGTTTTCCACTTGATTTGCACACCATTTACGCATTAGGTTCTTATGTTCCACACATTTATAACTAAACAACTGCTCTTATAGCAAGTTCACTTTGGTTTGTTTATATCAGCTTGATTAGCTTTCCCTGTAAAGTTCTCTTTTCTCCCCTCAACATGTCACTTGAGAGGATCATTGGAAGAAGGAAGCCATCCATCAACACCACACCAGAAAAATACATGATTCATGGTGGGTTTTGACGCATCACTGGCTGCCTTTCTATGCCATCACTTGACAACTAATCATTCATGTGCAAACACAACCAGTTGCACTTCACCATGTCTGCCTCAAAACATCCCTTTCTCTGCAGATTTGTGTTACAATTGGACTGACAGCTGCACGTACAACTCGCGCACATTAATCCCTATCATGAGCTATGGTACATATTATGATATAAATAGTTATCATCAGGAATCAAAGTAGTATAGTAGTTAGCAAACTACCAAGGACTTTCTAATTGGAATTTGGAAGTAATTAGCATGTGTATCTACATTCATGACCCCTCACCAGCAGATAGCTTAGCTCCTAGCTAGCTAGTGATTTGGTTAGAAGCTCACTAATTTGTTCATTACTCGCCTAATCCGTCTAGTAAGCACGGTGTTTGACGCGTGTCAGAGGCAAATCTATTTCTTAATCTGCAACGAATCGTCGAGCAGACTAAAGGGGATTGGTCATCATGGGTTGATTGTCTATTTGCTTGGGCCGATGTTTACATTCATGTGCGACTTGATCTGCTAGGTTATTTTTTTCCTCTCTTTTCGGTGGTTATGTGAGTTGAAAATTAAGGTGCTGAGATCGGTGGATGTGTGGTCGGCCCACTGACAACGACACCATAGGAAGAATACATTGTACTTCCACAGATTAGTTTGTTAAGCAATGTGGAGTCCAATGTATTAGTGTGCAAGTTATTTAGTAGTAGAGCTTTGCCGGCTTGAACAATGTATTGATTTTTTGCAAGAGAAACTCATGTGGTGACTCAACTGTTTCATACAAAATCACTGTACAGTTGATGTGATATTTCTCACATAGTCACATGATACATGGTCTCCGTGATTAGTACTGTATTTCTATCCACTAGCTTTTTATTTTTTGAAACCAAAGATACCGTTTGAACAACTAAAAAAATTGACTACTTATATTTTCCACACAACTTGAAATTAAATAATTAATCATATTTTCTGTCAAAAATATTAATTAATCATCTTCCAAAGTGAGTCCAGTCCGCCGGATGATCCTATTAGGCTGACCTTTTGTGTGCATTTCTATCGAAAAAAATGTATTTCTTTTGTTCTGCTTGTATGTTGGCAGGCCTTTAACCAACGTAAGTAGCTCCAAGACAGAAGCATTGTGGAGTGGAGGCCAGCAGATTTATTTGGTAGGAGAGCACAAATGAAGCTTGATTTGCATGCATGTGGCACGCTCTTTGCTAGAAGAAGATATTAGTTAGGTTAATCGATCCGGCGCAGTTCTATGCACGAACTAACTAACGAAGAATATACCTCATGCATGCATGATGCCTCTACATAGTGCTAGTGGCAATATGTTAATTCTGAGGTGAGGTTACGTTATTGCCATTGACGCTCCCATGCATCATGAGCTTGCTCCCATACGTTAACTAATGTACAAGTGATCAGGCAAAAGGAAACTAATTCAAGTCGTATCCTTGGGAAAGAAGACAAAAAAGTAATGCAAAATTGACTCAAGAAAGCGTCAAATGATGATCAAGAGAGATAACAAATTTTACTCTCAAGATATCAAAGTTTATTGTGCCCCGCCCTGCTTTGATTAGTAAGACGCCATTATGATCCATCACTTTTTGATTGGTATATACCATGCGCCGTGTTACCGAAAGAGGCAACCGAGTATATATATGTAAAAGGTTATATAATTTGCGAATAAATGATAAGAGTGCACATTAGTATTGTATCAAAGGGGCGGTCATCTGAGTGTATAGTTAACATAAACATTGACGTCTATGTCACTTGGGCTAATGTAATTAGTAGTGGAATGCAAGTACAGTTGCTACCTTGCCGGTAGCACTAATTTAGTTATGTAGCGCGCGATCGAGGATGAGCTATCGACCACCGATTGCTTCCCTTGGTTGAATTGGTCTTTTGGTGATAGATATCTGCGAGTACTCTATCCGTCCGGGTGTGCAAGCGCGTGCACATGCTTCTTGCTAGGTTGCCAATTTGGCTAACCAAATATGTGTCAATCTAAAAGCATGGACACATTCTATGTAGTATGTACCAGGATGAACGGAGTAGTAATTAACCGTAGTGTATGTAGATCCATGCATACATATTCATTAAGCAAGCTGAAATGTGGGAGGTAAGGCATAAACACTGGAGTGGAACTTTTTTCATTTTGGGGACGAAGTCAGACACCCCCCCCCCCCCCCCCCCCCCCCCCTTTTTCTTTGAACACCTCGGGGCCAGTTGTGGATGACCAGTGAGCTCTTAGAGCACCTAAAACCGGAGCCCTCAAATCTGCCCACAACGTCTGGGTGGGCTGTCCAGTCATTGTTCAGACACAAAAATGTCACCCAACCAATCCCTGTAAGTCTTGGCCCAAACGTCTGGACTAACATGTACTATCCATACCAGGCCAATATTTGGGGTGGAAATGGGGACACACGGATTCGCTTGCCACGTCGTCTTTGACAAGCCGGATCCATCCCAGATCCTCTCAAAATTGACTAGTCCTCCACTTCGACACTCCTCGTGCCTTCGTTCTCCATTTCCCGCCTCTGCGCAGCCGCCCACCTCTTCCCTTGCTCGTCGTCCACCTCTATCGTCGTTGATGTTGTCGCCAACAAGCCAGTCCACCACCATGGTCACGGATGATGCCTCCGTGGAATCGGTTGGGCTGCCCAGCCTGGCGGTGGATCCTTGCAAGGTGGTGAACCTTGCCCTGAAGGACCGCCACCGGAGGTAGCGGGAGGCGGCGGCGAAGACAGCTGCGGAGGTGGCCGGTGCAAAGAAAAAAATTCCACCCCTACAATGCACGACATGGAACCTAGCACCTTATATTTTTGAACGGATGGAGCGTGCGTTCGTGCATGTGTGTGTGTGACCAAACAAAAAGGCTACTTGGCACTTTGCCGAATTTAAGTGTTACACTTGGCAAAGAGGTGTTTGTTGAGTGTTACACTAGGAAAATGTGCCATGTGGCACAACCTTGGAACTTTGGGGCATATGGCACTGCACACCATAGTTATTTATTGTGTGCCAACACTCAATGAACAGCTATGCCGAGTATTGTGTGTGAGGAACTCGGCTTGTAGCATGAGCTCGTGGAAACAACTAGGGATAGTTGTTCGCCAACCGCCGACACGCGACAAAGAGCTATGCCCATTACCAGCTATGAGGAACTCGGCTTATAGCATGGACATGTGGTAGCATCCGGGGATAGAGTTGTGCCAAGTACCGACAATCGACGAACATCTATGCCGAGTAGGCATGGCAAGACACTCGGCTTATATCTGGGACACGTCACAGCCTGGCATCTGCCATGTTCGCCGAGCGACTGCAGCAGACACTCGGCAAACAGAGGTACCACATGGAACCTCCGTTAACGCCGCATTCAGGGCCCTTTATATTGCCAAGCACCCCCTATATTCAACGCAGCAAAGCTTTGTCAGGTGCCCGACAAAAGACACTGGGCTTAAACTGCATTACCAACATGGTGTAAGCCGAGCCATTTTCACTGAGTGCAACACTCAGCAAACAGGTTGCCGACCATTCTTGGGTCTTCACCTGGTATTTTTGATACTCAACATCAAAGATTTTCCTTGTGGTGCATGTTAAGTCCAAATCAACTCAGATTTGTGTAAGTTCTAATCATTTCGGAAAAGCTTAACCTCCGTTCACCGTAATGTAACCTGCACTTACCTATCGAAATGCAACTGAGTGAAAAAGTACAAGTTACAACTGGTCGAAATACCACAAGACTTCACAACTTACTGCATCCATGTACATATGTGCCATGAGGCCGGGACTCTCCCACCAAACAAAGAAAGAAAATAATACATTCGTAGATAGCATGAAAACACAAATTTCTTTGCACGGGACCATTATTAATGGAGCAGGCACAGTTAGATACAAGAATATGCTTATATGCGTAAGCAGTGTTTTTCTTTCAAGAAGGCTAACTACTCTCTTACACGTATTAGGGCATGGCAATTACATAGCATCATGTTGATGCCCCGTGTGCCATGTAGGATCGAATGTCAAGGTATGTAAGTTCGGATAGGGAAGCGGGATCCTCTGCAAGAGGCGGGTGCTTGGGGACAAAAAGTGTGGTCCGGTGTAAAAGCTGAAAAAGCTGAAGTGAAGAGTAGAGATGCATCTACTCTTTCTTGATTAGGCCTGCTAGTGGTAGTTTGTGTTGGGGAGAAAAAATCAATGTAGTTTCCTCAATCTACTTTTTCTCATGGGGCATCTTAATTCATATGCCACCATTGTTCATGCCCTTAACTAATGTAAACTTGTGGTCCATAGAAAAACTACTTTAAGAGTGCCACGAAAGGTGACACAAAAAGCATCAAATGATGAGCAAAAGATAACCAATTTTACTAGGGAGATATGAAGTCACTAGTAGAAACAGAGGCTTCCATACGCTCCCATTAGTCCCTAAAATAATCGAACCGCGACCAAAGGGGTCTTTAGTCGCGGTTCGGGAGGAGACCCGCGACCAACTATCTGGGCCCAGCGCGCTCGGTCGACAGCTGGCGGACGGGAGGGGCTTTAGTCCCGGTTGGCCTGGCCAACCGGGACTAAAGGTCCTCAGGCTGGCTCGAAGGCCTTTAGTTGCGGTTGGCCAGGCCAACCGGGACTAAAGGCCCATCCCTATATATAGGACTCAGCTCACTTCACTTAGCCACAATTCAGAAGGGGGGTGGTGGGTTTGCTTTTGGTTCCTCCTATGCACACAAGGTGTTCGATGAAATGCCCGAGAGCATGAAACAAACATGATATGAAGTGTCCGAGCCACACTTGAGCTTTCTCATTTATTTTTCCTCCGCGATCGCGGTTAGCAACTTGAACCTTTCATGTGTCATTGATAAAATATGCATGTGTGTAGTTCATTGTTTAATTTGTATTATTTCTAGCTAGTTAGTTTAACAAATGCATGATGGTTAATTATATACTTTATATAATAATAATGCAGATGAATCGGCAATGGATGTACGGACCCCGACTCTCCGGCGAGTTCACTACGGGTTTGAAAGATTTCCTCGTAGTGGCAAATGCGAACAAGCAGCGAGGTTTTATTATCTGTCCATGTGCTGTCTGTAAGAATCAGAAGGGTTACTCCTCCTCAAGAGACGTTCACATGCACCTGCTTCGGCACGGTTTCATGCGAAGCTATAATTGTTGGACCAAGCATGGAGAAAGAGGGGTTAGAATGGAAGAAGATGAAGAAGGGGATGATATCGATGACAACTATCATGATCATTTCGGTGATACTTTCATGGAGGATGATGCTGAAGGTGGGGAAGGGTTAGGTGAAGGTGAAGAAGAGGCACATGATGAGTCCGCTGATGATCTTGGTCGGACCATTGCTGATGCACGGAGACGCTGCGAAACTGACAAGGAGAGGGAGAATTTGGATCGCATGTTAGAGGATCACAAAAAGTCGTTGTACCCAGGATGCGATAATAGTCTGAAAAAGCTGGGCTGCACACTGGATTTGCTAAAATGGAAGGCACAGGAAGGTGTAGCTGACTCATCATTTGAAAATTTGCTGAAAATGTTGAAGAATATGTTTCCGAAGAATAACGAGTTGCCCGCCAGTACGTACGAAGCAAAGAAGGTTGTCTGCCCTCTAGGTTTAGAGGTTCTGAAGATACATGCATGCATTAACGACTGCATCCTCTACCGCGGTGAATATGAGAATTTGAATGAATGCCCTGTATGCACTGCATTGCGTTATAAGATCAGAGGCGATGACCCTGGTGACGATGTTGAGGGCGAGAAACCCAGGAAGAGGGTTCCCGCCGAGGTGATGTGGTATGCTCCTATAATACCACGGTTGAAACGTCTGTTCAGGAACAAAAAGCATGCCAAGTCGTTGCGATGGCACAAAGAGGACCGTAAGTCCGACGGGGAGTTGAGACACACCGCTGATGGAACGCAATGGAGAAAGATCGACAGAGTGTTCAAAGATTTTGCAGCTGACGCAAGGAACATAAGATTTGGTCTAAGTACTGATGGCATGAATCCTTTTGGCGAGCAGAGCTCCAGCCATAGCACCTGGCCCGTGACTCTATGCATCTACAACCTTCCTCCTTGGTTGTGCATGAAGCGGAAGTTCATTATGATGCCAGTGCTCATCCAAGGTCCAAAGCAACCCGGGAACGACATCGATGTGTACCTAAGGCCATTAGTTGATGAACTTTTACAGTTGTGGAGCAGACCTGGTGTACGTGTCTGGGATGAGCACAAAGAAGAGGAATTTGACCTACGAGCGTTGCTTTTTGTAACCATCAACGATTGGCCTGCTCTCAGTAACCTTTCGGGACAGACAAATAAGGGATACAATGCATGCACGCACTGCTTACATGAGACTGAAAGTGTACGTTTGGGTAATTGTAAGAAGAACATGTACCTGGGTCATCGTCGATTTCTTCCCCGAAATCATAACGTAAGAAAGAAAGGCAAGCATTTCAACGGCAAGGCAGATCACCGGCCGAAGCTTGCGGAACGTACTGGTGCTGAGATATTTGATATGGTCAAGGATTTGAAAGTCATCTTTGGAAAGGGTCCTGGCGGACAATCAGTTCCGCGGGGAGTTGACGGGCACGCACCCATGTGGAAGAAGAAATCTATATTTTGGGAGCTAGAATATTGGAAAGTCCTAGATGTCCGCTCTGCAATCGACATGATGCATGTTACGAAGAATATTTGCGTGAACCTTCTAAGCTTCTTGGGCGTGTATGGGAAGACAAATGATACAAAGGAAGCACGGCAGGACCAGCAACTTTTGAAAGACCCAGATGACCGGCATCCGGAATGGTTTCAAGGTCGTGCCAGCTACGCTCTTACCAAAGAAGAGAAGGTCATTTTTTTGAATGCCTGAGCAGTATGAAGGTCCCGTCTGGCTTCTCGTCGAATATAAAGGGAATAATAAACATGGCGGACAAAAAGTTCCTAAACCTGAAGTCTCACGACTGCCACGTGATTATGACGCAATTGCTTCCGATTGCTTTGAGGGGGCTCCTACCGGAAAATGTTCGAGTAGCCATTGTGAAGCTATGTGCATTCCTCAATGCAATCTCTCAGAAGGTAATCAATCCAGAAGATCTACCACGGTTACAGAACGATGTGGTCCAATGCCTTGTCAGTTTCGAGTTGGTGTTCCCACCATCCTTCTTCGATATTATGACGCACCTCCTGCTCCACCTAGTCGAAGAGATTTCCATTCTCGGTCCTGTATTTCTACACAATATGTTCCCCTTTGAGAGGTTCATGGGAGTATTAAAGAAATATGTTCGTAACCGTGCTAGGCCAGAAGGAAGCATCGTCAAGGGCTATGGAAATGAGGAGGTAATTGAGTTCTGTATTGACTATGTTCCTGACCTTAAGCCGATTGGTATTCCTCAATCGCGGCACGAGGGGAGACTAAGTGGAAAAGGCACGATCGGAAGGAAATCAACGATATGTATGGACGGTCATTCTATGACTGAAGCACACCACACAGTTCTGCAAAATTCCAGCTTGGTGGCTCCGTACTTCGAGCAACACAAGAATATTTTACGCTCGGACAACCCGGGGAAGCCTGAATCCTGGATTAGAAAGGCCCACATGGAGACTTTCGGCAGTTGGTTGCGAAAACATTTAATGAATGACAATGATGTTGGAGATCAGCTGTACATGTTGGCCAAGACACCATCTTCGACTATAACGACTTTCCAAGGGTACGAGATAAATGGGAATACATTTTACACCATCGCCCAAGATAAAAAGAGCACCAACCAAAACAGTGGTGTCCGCTTTGATGCAGCAACCGAGAATGGGCAAAAGGTCACATATTATGGTTACATAGAGGAGATATGGGAACCTGACTATGGACCCTCCTTTAAGGTCCCTTTGTTCCGGTGCAAATGGTTCAAGCTAACAGGAGGTGGGGTAAAGGTGGACGAGCAATACGGAATGACAATGGTGGATTTCAACAATCTTGGTTACCTTGACGAACCATTCGTCCTTGCCAAAGATGTGGCTCAGGTTTTTTATTTGAAGGACGTGAGTAGCAAACCGAGGAAACGGAAAGATAAGAAAACGATCAGTACATCATGCGATGATCCAAAGCGCCACATTGTTCTTTCAGGGAAAAGAAATATCGTGGGAGTGGAGGACAAGACAGACATGTCAGAAGATTATAATATGTTTGGTGAAATTCCGCCCTTCAAAGTGAACACTGACCCAAGCATTAAGTTAAATGATGAGGATGCTCCATGGATACGGCACAATCGTAAGCAAGCAGGGACACAAGGGAAGAATTGATGTGTAATAATTTATTGTACCAAACTTTGTTGAATGGATCATGTGAATTAAAACGTACGATGGCGAATCCAGATGATTTGTATTTAATATATTATTTGTCTTTTTAAGATTTTAAAATGAATTAGTCTTATTTTATTGAATTTTTTGATATATTATTTCTATTTTTAAGATTCTAAAATGAATTAGTTTTATTTTTCTGAATTTTTTGATATATTATTTCTATTTTTAAGATTTTAAAATGAATTAGTTTTATTTTTCTGGATTTTTTGATATATTATTTCTATTTTTAAGATTTTAAAATGAATTAGTTTTATTTTTCTGAATTTTTTGATATATTATTTCTATTTTTAAGATTTTAAAATAAATTAGTTTTATTTTTCTGAATTTTCTGAATTAGTATATGAAAAAGGACCTTTAGTCGCGGTTCCTGACACGAACCGCGACTAAAGGCTCTTTCCGCGCAGGAACGAAAGCGGCGCGAAAGAACCTTTAGTCCCGGTTGGGGAGACCAACCGCGACGAAAGGTACTACCTTTAGTCGCGGTTGGCGTCCCCAACCGGGACTAATGCTCTCTCTATATATACAGCACTTAGTAAATTTTCCCCCACCTCCCATTCTCCTCTCGACGCCGACGCCCTGCCCCGACGCCGATCGACGCCGACGCCCTGCCCCGACGCCGACGCCCTGCCCCCAGTGAGCTCCGCCGCCCCCCACTTCCCCTGCCCTACGCCGCCGCCGCCGCCCCTGCCCTGCCCTGCGCGCCGCCGCCGCCCCTGCCCTGCCCCTGCGCGCCGCCGCCGCCCCTACCCTGCACTGCCGCCGCCGCCCCTGCCCTGCCCCTGCGCGCCGCCCCTGCCCCTGCGCGCCGCCGCCATTGCTGCCCCTGCCCCTGCGCGCTGCCGCCGCCACCGCTGCCGCTGCCCCTGCCCTGCCCGCCGCCCGCCGCCGCCTGCCTGCCGTCCTCCGCCTCCCGCCGCCTGCCTGCCGTCCTCCGGCGCCCGCCGCCGCCTGCCGTCAACAAACGGAAAGAGAGAGCAGAGAGGAAAAAGAAAAGGAAAAAGAAAAGGAAAGAGAGCAGAGAGGAAAAAGAAAAGGAAAAAGAAAAGGAAAAGAAAAGGAAAAAGAAAAGGAAAATAAAAGGAAAAGAAAAGGAAATTTATTTGGGAATAATTGTATAAAGGAAAAAGAAAAGGAAAAGAAAAGGAAAAAGAAAAGGAAAGAGAGAGCAGAGAGGAAAAAGAAAAGGAAAAAAGAAAAGGAAAAAGAAAAGGAAAGAGAGAGCAGAGAGGAAAAAGAAAAGGAAAAAGAAAAGGAAATTTATTTGGGAATAATTGTATAAAGGAAAAAGAAAAGGAAAAAGAAAAGGAAAGAGAGAGCAGAGAGGAAAAAGAAAAGGAAAAAGAAAAGGAAATTTATTTGGGAATAATTGTATAAAGGAAAAAGAAAAGGAAAAGAAAAGGAAAAAGAAAAGGAAAGAGAGAGCAGAGAGGAAAAACAAAAGGAAAAACATGAATTTTATTTTTTAATAGCTCTTAATCATTCAACCGTAGCTGCTCCTCCTCTATGTCCCCTTAATCTTATTTTTTAATTCCTTTATACTTAATTAATTTTTACTACATGCAGGAGTGACATATGGCGGACGATAGAGCCGAGCCGCTTAGGGATCCGGAGGCTGAACGTTATTTAATGGGCATCACAAACAACGAGATTCCTTATGTGCCGGGCTCAGAATATGAGCAAGAAGAGGATGTAGTCTCTTCTTTTCTGAACCTTGACGGTGGAACAGACATTGTCGATGATCAAGAAGGTGAAGGAACGGACATTGTCGACGGAGGTCAACCGTCAACAAACGACGATCTCGAATTGCAAGTAGCAACCACCTCCGGCGAGGTATATATACATTGAGCCTCTCGTGATACAAACTTACTGAAATGTGAATACATATGTATTAACGCGCGCGACTCTCTTTCTTTTTTTAGCCCTCGGCCGGATCGAGTACGACAAAGCGTGGCAAATCCAAGGCGATGAAAACAGGAGAAACATATGCCATTGATTTTGTCAGTGAAACCGGCAAGCCCCTACAGCACACCTCAAAGTTTATCAACCAATGCGGAGTCGTTGTTAGAGACAACGTCCCGATCACCGTCCAGGAATGGAAGGAGCCAAAGAAGGCACGTCTTGGTTTCAGTTTTGTCGACAAGAGAACGAAAAAGGATTGCTGGAGAAAGCTTATGGAACATTTCATTCTACCTCCGGAATACAACAAAGTCGATGAATTCGGTAACGAGGTTCCGGGTGGACGTGAGAGGAGGAGGCTAGTTAAAGAGTTTGCTCTTCAGAAGATGGGCGAAGCATTCCGGAACTTCAAGAAAAATTTAACCCGTGACTATGTCAACAAGGGCAAGACTCCGGATTTCAATGGACAACATGAGAAACTGAAAGATGATTGGCTAGAATTTGTGAGGCAAAAGAAATTGGAGCATTTCAAGGAAATATCGAAAAAAAAATAAGGATAATGCGAGTAAGAAAAAGTTCCATCATATTATGGGGCCAGGAGGATACCGCCTTTCGGAGCCTAAGTGGCAGAAGATGGAGGAGGACCTGAGGGTGCGAGGAATCCCTCTAGGTACAGAGGGATGGGACCCAAGGGCCAAAAGCTGGTGGTACGGGCATGGGGGATCGCTAGACCCGGAGACAGGGGTGTGTGTTCACCGGAAGAAAAAGTTTGCTCCCACCCAAGCCCTTATTGACGCAATGACCCAAGCTCAAGATGGCTTGATCAAGTTCAACAGAGAGAAAGACGCACTGACAACAGCCCTCGGGAATGATGAACACGGAGGACGTGTACGAGGCAAAGGCAGAGTTCCGTGGAAAGTAGGGTTTTCCCAGGACAATGACCCATACTGTTACAGAAGCCGTAAGAGAAAGACGGACCGGGATGCAGATCTTTTGGCGAAGTTTGCATCGGAACTCCATGAGTTGAAGCAGACCGTGCATGAACTAGTAAAAGAAAAATCGGCTGCAGGGCCGCATGAAGATCATGAAGCGGATCGCGGAAGCCAGCAGCGGAGAAGCAGCGTGGCTTCCACGGATGCCCCGCCTGGTGCTAATGCACCGATGATCGAGATTCGTGCACCGGAGCATCACTACCCCGTGGATGATGTAAAGGAGATGAAAGAATGTGATCTGCATTATCCCGTGGGGAACGTTTCCACGAAGGTAGCTACCGGCAGTGCTTTACCCTGTACACCTGGAGCACTCCACCACAACAACCCCATTGCATATGGCTATGCTCGTGTCACGGTGGAAGACATAGTCCAAGAGTTTGAGGACCTGGAGATTGACAAAGCTACACCCGAAGGGGAGAGAAGACTTGGAGATGTCAAGCGCCAAATCATTCTATGGAAAAAGAAGTACATAGTGTTTCCAGGCGAGGTGCCAAGGCTAACAAGTCCACCCCCCTCCGATGGTGGTGGTGGTGGTGGTGGCGGTGGTCGTGGTCGTGGTGGTTCACCTACACCTCCTTCACGCCATTCGACGCCGTCCCCCGATCCACAACCTCCGGCGGGTACGACGCCCCCCAATCCTCCTCCGGCGGGTACGACGCCCCCCAATCCACCTCCGGCGAAGAAGCAGAAGCAGGCGGACAGCAAGGAAACCCGCTCCTGGACTATTAACCCGGACCCTTATGTACCTAAGACCACAAGGGTACCGGAGCCATCACTGAAGCCTCTCCTCCCAAGGCCTTGGGAACTTAGTGAAGCTGAAACCAAATTGGCCGCGTCTGCTCATTATGAGAAATGGAAGGCGGATACGAAGGCGAAAAAAGAGTCTGAGCCCAAGCAAGTATTCACTGAGAAGCAAAAGAAGTGGGCTAAGGATTTTTTGACGACACCGTCCCAAGCCGAGCTGAATATGCGTGACGACTATGGACATGAACTTCGTAGGCAAGCAAAAATATTGAAGGAGGAGAAAGAAGAAAGTAAAAAATGCGGGAAACAAGTTGACCAGCTCGGGATGCAGAATAAACAATCGATCCCCCCGCTCATAGTGAAAGCCGGTCCGGAAGAGGACCCCGAGATCATAGCAACTGCGGCAGCACTTGGATTGACTGTAGCGAGTGCCATGAAACAAGCGTCCGAGATGGGTTTGACTCTTCGTGCCTTCTTAGGCCTTGAGGATGCGCCAGTATGTGAGATAGCATTACAATATGTGCGGAATGGGCCTCTCGTCGAGCCTGCGCGGGAAAAGAGTCTACCACCACAAATGCGAAATCTGCTACGTTGGTACAAGCAATTCATAACATGGGCCGACAAAGAATATATTTATGCGGATGTTACAGAGGAGCATCACACCAAACGGTACTCTATACAAGTTCATATGAGTGAATTGTTCCAGCTGTTCAATTTGCGCGAGCTCGACAAATCTATCCTGAGTTGCTACGTTTTGTAAGTGATTTATTTCTACCTCATCTCGTTCTTCATTGCCTGCACTATATATATATATATATATATTGTCCTAACTATATTGTTGCGTACGCTATTATGCAGATTGAAGATTTGGGAATGCAAAATAAGAAACATCCATGATGTTGGGTTCATTGACCCACATATCGTTAATGGACATGTGTTACAAAATCACCCCGAAGACATGGAGAAAGACTTGTACAAGTTTCTTAGAAAGCATCAACTCAAAAGTCATATTATATTTCCTTACCATTTTGGGTGAGTGTTTCTCTCTTGTGCCCATTCTCTTTTGTTTACTCCATGCATGGTATGTCTAATCGATGAGTTATGCATGACTGTGCATGTAACGTGTCCGCAGGTTCCACTGGATTCTGCTAAATATTGAACTTCACACCTCCAGAGTTCTAATCATGGACTCTATGGATTCGGATCCAAAGCGTTGGGCCGACATGAGAAAAATGCTGCAAAAGTAATTATTTTCAATCATTTGAGCTCTATATCGATCGGTCTCTTTCGTTCATTTCCTAATATCAAGTAACTAATAACTCCCTTGTTCATTTAATTTTCTTTGCCCTGTAGGGTTTGGAGACGGTTCTCAGAAGAAATTGTCGGTGAATTCAAACATGAGCTAGATTTTAGAAGGTTAGTTAATGTGGATAAGCAGCCACCGGGGACCAATCTATGTGGATACTATGTTTGTGAGAACATCCGGAGACACACCTCTGAGCGGAAGGCATCGGATAGCGTGCGGAAGGCGACGGATAACTTGCGGAGGAGGCTTAGTCCAGAAGCTCGCTTCCGACCAATTCAAGAAGAATTAGCAGGATTTTTCATGAGGGAAGTCATCAATCCTAAAGGAGAACACTATACCGAGGACGAAGAAATTTATATGCATACCCGAGATTGAAACTTGTTCGAAGTTGTATATGGTCATCCATCCTAATTGTGTATGGAAACTTGTTCGAAGTTGTATATGGTCACCCGAGATTGAATATATATTATATATTCCTCTTGAATTCTTCTTGTTTGAAATTTCATATGCATGTATATAGTAGCGTAGAATATGTGTACTGAAACTTCATCAAAATTAAAATAAAACACAAAATAAAATATAAAAGAAATAAAACACTACAAATTAAAAAGAAACTAGGTTTAGGGAGGCTAAAACCCTAAACCTGCGGAGGAGGCCTTTAGTCCCGGTTAGCCACGAGAACCGGGACTAAAGGTCCTCCGCCCCGACGGACTCCTGGCGCCCACGTGGACGGGCCTTTAGTCGCGGTTCGTAAGAGGCGCGACAGGGGGGGGGGCGGCTTTAGTCGCGCATATTTAGTCCCGGTTGCACAGCCGGGATTAATGGCCTTTGCGAACCGGGACTAAAGACCCATTTTCTACCAGTGAGTTGTAGTGTGTACATCTCTCATTCTCTCTTACTCTGGCTACTAGCCCACCATCCATGATGGCCCGTCACCTTTGAACCATACACTGCACTGCAATACTGAAAGTAGCACATATGTATAGATTATTAAGCTTACATTTCTTTGTGGGAGTTAGACATACATCAGCGTAGTGCGATTATTGTATATTATCCAGGGATGATTGTAACTGAGTGGTGCGGGTAACTTACAAATCGTCCAGGTCGATCTGCTTTGACGTTGTTTCACGATCCAGTGAATCCTTGTGAGATGTGGTACGTGCGTACGTACGTAGCATGCACAGGACGTCACCCAAAGAGAGATGATAGAAATATGTTACAGTTCTTCGCAAAAAAAAGTACTCCCTCCGTTCCAAATCTATTTGAAACGGAGGGAGCATGTTACAGTGTAGTAAGGATAACTTTAACTACTACAACAATATGCTTCTTAACTACAACAATATGCTTCTTAACATATACTAAGATTTGTCGGTTTTATAGTTAGTGAGATACGGATAGAGCAAGGGTTCCACGTGAAAAGAACAATTGTGAGAATAGGCGTCGTGCCGTATACATGGATAAAGATCGGATCCGCGCTAGCTGCAGCCATGTCTGGCCAGAAAATGGGATCCTAGCCATTGCAGAGCCTCCGGCGGCGCACGAGCGAAGATACACGTCTCTACTAACAGTTACCGCATCAAGGGGCCTCACCGATATCTTTAATCAACCCATTGCATTGGGCGTATGCTAATTGTAATTATGTATTCCTTTGTAAACTATTATAGGATGCTTTAGATTACTACTTTAATGACCCAAAACGTCTTATATTTGTTCGTTTACAGAGGGAGTAATTGGTTACATCAACAACTGCTGGTTCACCCGGTTCATGTCTGTGCTGTTGCTGGTGCCAGCAACTGCAAAAGAAAAGGAAAAAATTGCATGGCCATGGGCATGGGGGCATTAGTAATTAGTGAACGCTAACTTGCAACTCGAGTTTGACCCACACACAAATACAAGAGGAGGCACCGCCGGCCGGCGGCCTTCACCCACGTCCTTCTATAGAAAGGACTGCATGCATTTCGGCGAAACATCATACTGGTTTCTGATGCAAATGAACGAGATGTACGTGAGCGTACATCAATCCGATAGAAATGAACCCATGCATGGACACAGAGGAGCGTGTCAAACCCGGAATCCTGGCCGACGTACGTAAGCTGGCCGTATGGCCGGCCCCGGCCAAACGCCAGGCTGCTTGAAGGACAAATATGTGACGATTTGAATTCCATCCATATCCAAGCCCACCTTTTTAAAGATGTTTGAGGGGCAGGGAAGAATGCGGCCAACGGCTCAGGCTGGGCCCACACGCACGCACGAACGCCTGGGTACGTTAACAAAGGTGACATGGGGGAAAGCATCACAGATGATTACCAGAGGATAACATACATTTTTTGTTTTACATGCAACAACTTGTACCGATGAGATCCTTTCACTTACTTTCTTGAGAAATATGCAGACCCTTACTCGTATGAAAATTTTATCCTTATGAGCATCTTTAAAAGATTCATCCGATGGGTCTTAAGATTGACAAAGTCATCGCACATGTGCCTCTCTATGGACGAAAACATTGCCTCCCATTGAAAGAATAAGCTGCCTTTGTGAGACATACGGACGTCAAACCTAGGGTTTGATCCTTGGTGGGCTAGGATACAACCACCCTCTTAACCATGCAATCCAATGTTGTTCAAAATGAGTGACTTTTAATCGATCGATTTCCTCCACAGTTAGTTACTATTACTCCCCCATTCCTAAGTATAAGCCTTTTACAGATTTTAATACTGACTACATATTGATGTATATAGACATATTTAAATATGTAGTTTGTATTGAAATCTCTACAAAAGACATATACTCCATATTTAGGAACGGATGGAGTAACATATATCACGGGGAACGGTTATCCGTGATTTTTTCTTTGGTGGCTGTTGTTGTGGTTGTCTTTTCTGTTTTATCATGTCGGTCTTTATGTGACTCGTATTTTGATCTTTATGATATGAATGAGACATCTTTTACCATGAAAAAAGAACGTCGCTACTACTATCTGGTGCATGCCGGCCGCATCAAGTGACCTCGCCACTTGATATTTACTTATTGCACCCACGTGATTAGTTGTCGCCAAACCATTGCGCGGCAAGCTAATTAAGCTTTTTTACCTGCAAGCAAGCTAATTACTTTTGTCAGTTTAGCTCAACTCGCAGTTAGTGCCGACCCCTTTCTGGCATTGTATGTATGTCTACCACGGTGGTGGACGTACCGGGAGCCAGCCGAGTTAGCATGCATGCATGCATGCCGTAACTCTTTTAACAATTGTGAGAATGGGCGTCGTGCCGTATACACGGATAAAGCTCGGACCCGCGCTAGCTGCAGCCATGTCTGGCAAGAAAATAGGATCCTAGCCATTGCAGAGCCTCCGGCGGCGCACGAGCGAAGATGCGCGTCTCTACTAATAGTTACCGTATCAAGTGACCTTATCACTAATAGTTACCACATCAAGTGACCTCACCGGTATCTTAAGATACCGGTGAGGTCACTTGATGCGGTAAGTATTAGTGGTGAGATCACTTTCTGGTACAAAAATGAAGGAAATGTACCCATGGACACAGAGGAGCGTGTCAAAGTCGGAATTCTGGCCTACATACTTAAGCTGGCCGTACGGCCGGGCCCCGACAGACGCCGCGACGTTTGAAAGGCAGATGTTTGACGATTTGAATTTCATCCATATCGAAGCTCACCGTTTTTTATATGTTTCAAGTGACAGGAAAGAATGTGGCCAACGGCTCAAGCTGGGCCCACACGCACGCAGGAACGCCTAGGTACATTAACAAAAGGTAAAAGCTAGTGAAATGGGGGAAAGCATCACAGATGATTACCAGAGGATAACATACATTTTTTGTTTTACATGCAACAACTTGCACCGATGCGCCTAGTTTCGTCTAACCCTGGTTTGACTAAAGTAACACGCACATTATATATTTATTTATGAAATCCTTTCACTTACTTTCTTGAGATATATGCAGACCCTTAGGTACACGCATATACACTCACTCATATGAAAGCTTTATCCTTATGAGCATCTTTAAAAGGTTGAGCCGATGAGTCTTAAGCTTGACAATCATCGCACATGTGCCTCGCTATCAGCAAAAATGTTACCTCCCACTGAAAGAATAATCAGAATTTGTAAGACATACAGATGTCAAACCTAGGATTTGATCCCAGGTGGGCTAGGATACAACTAGCCTCTTAACCATGCAACCCTATGTTGTTTCTTAAAATGGGTGACTTCTGATAGAGTGATTTCCTCCACCGTTAGTTACTACTATTACTCCCCCTCGTTTCTAAATATAAGTCTTTTTACAGACTAAATATATATATAGAGAGAGAGCATATTTTAGAGTGTAGATTTATTCATTTCACTCAATATGTAGTCTGTATCGAAATCTCTAAAAGGTATATACTCCGTATTTAAGAACGGATGGAGTAACATATATCACGAGGCACGTCGCTGCTACTATCTGGTGCATGCCGGCCGCACCAAGTGACCTCGCCACTTGATATTTACTTATTGCACACACGCGATTAGCTGTCGCCAAACCATTGCTAGAGCAAGCTAATCAAGCTCTTTTTAACCTGCAAGCAGGCTAATTACTTTTGTCAGTTTAGTTCAACTCCCAGTTAGTACCGATCCCTTTCTGACATTGTATGTACTATGTCTACCACGGTGGTGGACGTACCGGGAGCCAGTTAGCCGAGTCAGCATGCATGCATGCCAACTCATATCCTGTAACGCGGTGAGAGCGGCTGACCAGTCAACCCTGCATGCCTACGTGTGCACGCACGCGAGAAATTCCACTAGCGGAGTAGCAACGGCTGTACGTGCGTACGCGTAGGGCCCTCCGCCCTCACTCCCGGTGCCATAAAATAACTCAAAAGCGTCGGTAAGCTATGCACACGCACCGCCGACCTTCATCACCACACCTCCAAAAAAATAAGCAGCAGGAGTGTTTTGGTTTGGTTCGGTGTCAAGAGCTTAGAGGTTGTGAGTTTTTCTTTTCTATCAGTGGCTCTAAGTTGTCAACTCCGGCCATGCATGCTCGTGACAAATACTCCCCCCGTTCTCAAATAAAGTATAAGTCTTTTTAGAATCCTATATGTAACTAAAATGAATGAATCTACACTCTAAAATATGTTTACATACATCTATATATTGCAGTTTATTTAGAAACAAATGTAGTAATACCTTGTATTTCACAATTTTAATTATTATTTACTCTCTTTATCCCATAATATAAGTGCGTTCGGCTAGTGGTGCTATTTACGTACTACATTCAGATGTAGGCGATTAGCCGACGAAATTAGTTGACTGTTAGTTCCTACTAGCTATTTGGTGACCGATATGCGCCAGTAATAATTAACTTCAGTGTCTACATGGATTAACATAATCAACGTAAAATCGTATTGAAAAGAGTTCATTATTGGGCTGCAACGGTCGACGGAAAGGGAAGCAAAAATATGCAGTCCCATGCGATCGAGAGGCAAAGCCATCAAGGGCGCTGGACTGCAGCTAGAAAATGACATTAGCTAGGGCCCTCTCTTTCTCCACTAAGAGCATCTACAGCTAGATATGTCAAATATGACCTTTAAACGCCTGTGGACACGTTTGGACGTATCCGCCGGTAGTGATCGGACACGCCTCAAATTTCACTAGTTGCATCTGAACATATCAGAAAATCGTGATCTGTCCGTGACTGAGCAGCCGCCCAAGCGTATGAGGCAACTCCAGCGCGCGACCCGATCCCGTCCAGCCCCATTCGTTTGAGGCAAAAGGGACAAACCAGACGGCCCAGCGCGCGACGGCTTGGACTCATCTGGTCCGTATTTTGTCCGGGCCGACCCATTTCGAGCGCAAACATGCGCCGGGTTTGGGTCACGGCGGACAGTAAACGGACGCGTCGCTCGTCCGCTTCGGGGCCGCGTGGCAGGCGGCCACCTACCTCCCACCGCCCGACATTAATGCGCACGCGCGGTCGGCCCCACCTGTCATCCGCCCAGCAAACGGTCGCCGTCCTTCTTAAATGCGAAGCCGTGGACCGGTCGTTGTCCACACTCCCCACTCTAGCCCGTGCTGCCTCCTCGAAACCCGACACGCCCCAAACCCTAGCCCTCACCCCGTCCTCGATCTCGCCGGCCGGCCGCCTCGCAGCCATGGGGTTCTGGAATACCGGCCGCAAAGGGAAGCACGACCGCGAGGCTGGCTCGTCCTCGGGCCGCCGCCGCGGCTCCGTGAAAGAGGAGCCAGCATCACCATCGCGTCGGGCCCCCGCGCGTGCCCCATCGGCCCTACAGCCGGCGGCGAGCGCGATCGGAAATACATCAACGCGGATGTATGCCGGCGTTATTGGGAGACGAGGACGCCGCTCCCGTGGAGCGACGTGCACCTCCCCAATAACTGGCATCTCTCTGCCGACCGGGTCCCGATCCCGCCCGTCCCGACGAGCGGCCGTGCACGCCGCGAGGAGATCGAGCGCCGCCACCGCCTCCTGCCGGACGACCTCTACTACGACTCCAGGTACGCCCCCGACTCCGGGCTCTAGGACAGGTGGTTAAGGGACGAGCACGACGTGCGGCGCGCCTCTTTCTTCGGCGGCACCTCGTCGGGGCCGCGGCGGCCACGTCGAGAGTGCGCAGCGCCTGCTCCCCAGGTGCGCGGGCGTACACAGGTGCACGTCCTCATGCCCACGCCATCGCCTTCACCATCTCCGTCGCCACCGTCACCTCCTCACATGACAGCGGAGGAGGAGGCCTGGCTCATGCAATGTGTCATGGAAGACTCCATGAACATGCACGATGAGCGCCAATGGAAGGGCCTCGAGGAGATGATGGCCCTTTCTGCGACCGGCGATGTCGCCATCCCCGAGCTGGAGATGGTGAGGGCGGAGGAGGTGATGGAGGAGGAGCTCGTGGGGCGTTCCACCCGGGCCTGGTTGGCCAGCAGTGGAGCTGGTCGTGCATGGCTCCGGAGATGGCCGACGCCGTGGGGGGCGTGAACTGGTGCCCCACGTGGCCGCGGTCACAGGAGCGGGAGGCGCCGCCACGGGAGGAGGTGGTGCAGGCACCTCCCGCCTTCCAGCCCGCCCCCGTGTGCCACGCACCGCCGTCCCACCTCTGGACGCCACCGGACTACGTCGAATTCGTCAGCGACGACGACGACAACGGCGGCCACTGAGAAGACGGCGACGGCCACGACATCGACAGGCACGGCATCGACGGGCAGGAGCGCGCGGGCGGCGGATTTCTTTTGTCTTTTTATGTTAATTATGTCTATGTTAATTATGTGAACTGTGGAACTGGGCGTTTTGTGACCGTGATGATTAATTATGCTTTATGTTTTTATGCTTGTGTTTATTTTTCGGCATTTTATTTTAGTTTTTGCATATTTTTTTTAATCATGTCCACCCGGACATGATTTGAAGTGCAGCCGCGCGTTGAACGCATCGACAACCCAACGGCCGCAAGCAGACATGGACGACCCCATTGCCGTCCCAAACGGACGAAAACCGATCAAACCGAACATTTGTTTGGGGTCGTGCGGTGAAGTTGGCCTGAAGCGAGTTTGGGCGCCTAGCTGTAGATTCTGTAACGTGTGCCGGAGTTGCGAATGACCGGTCAACGCCGTATATGCACGCCTACGACGTTCGACGCGTGCATGCCATCACGTACATATACAGCCTAGGACGTACCCGTATGCGCAGCTGTAGCAAGTGCACGTGCGTACGGGGGACATCACGAGCAGTCCATTGGCCGGAACCGGAACCGGAGGAGGCACCGCCGGCCGGCCGCCTTCACCCGGCGACCGAGTGAGTTGGCTGTACACAGCTACTCCTAGCTAGCTAGCTGGCGTGTCAAACCGGAACCGGAGGAGCAACACTCATGTGGGGCCCGCCGGCAGGGACCGATCCAGAAGATGTTCTCACCGTTGACCCTTGCAGGATAGGAGTAGTACTCCTGCTATAGCTCCTCCCATCGCATGCATTGAACGCGTACGTCACGTACAAGACCGCTCGACAACAAAAGTGGTACTCCTAGCTAGTACAAAAGTGGGTGTACGTACCGGAGGATAACATTTTTGCTTGTTTGTTTTGCTTGCAACTTGCACCGGTGTGCTTGCCGCACCAAGCGACATATACGTATATACTTATGCGGCCAGGCGATTAGCTGTCGCTAAACGATTGCTACCAAGCAAAGTTTTTTCCTTTTTCTTCTTCTTTGTAAGTAACGCGCCCAAGACTGCTGACTTGCTGGATTGAGCTACTGCGTGCTGTACGTACGCGTAGGGCCCAGCTCTCGCTGCTGGTGTCAGAACAGAAGCTGAAAAGCGTCGGTAAAGGGAGTCAACAAGAAGCTACGCACCGCCGACCTCCAAAAATTTAAGCAAGGGCAGCCTTTTGGTTTTGTTCGGTGTCAAGAGCTCAGTGGCTGTAACTTGTCAACACCGGCCATGCATGCCAGTGACAAATATGCTACCAGCAAGCACTACAATTTTCCGAACTTTTCTTTTTTGTGGGAACCTCCTGTAACACTTATCCTTGTGTACTTTTTTCTTTCGAACCAGGCTTCGCCCATTTTTGCTACTTGCATAACGATAATATCAAAAAGGGTTTCCTGCGAACCAATCTGTGGTTGAATGGTTAGGAGGATAATTGTAACCCTAATCCACCAGGGTTCAAGTTCTAGACTTGACATTGGTGTTCGCATTATTTTTTGATTTATTTCAGGCTTCCGGCGATATTCGTTTAGTGAGAGGAGACGTTCCCGTCGACTGTGTGGCGCCTGTGGCGCCTTTATAAAATCTCAAGAGACTATGCCGGATCAGTCACTCAGAGGTGCTCATAGGGGTAGGGTGTGCATGCGTGTGTTTATGGGGGTGAGTGTATGTGAGCGATTCTGATTGTGCTGTGTTAAAAAAGGAGGTTTCCCCGCTTTATATATAAAGCAACTATCACCAAGCCAACCGATACAAACGAACGTCACGGCACCAAACACACCCAATGTAGGATAGATAGACACTGAGAATAGCCTCACTGCCCCAAACAACTTCAAGTCAATAACAGATGAACAATAGGCATCACTATGGAGTCGCCAGGATGGTTCTCAACTATAGACACTGCAAAGAGACAAAGCCGAGAATGACGAAGCACGGGCTTCAAGGCGGCACCTCCAAGAAGGGTGCGCCACCGAAGCGCCGCCACCGTCCAATCCGAGAATCAGGGTTAGCATCACGGTGAACCATGAGTATCCGCGACGACGCCTTCAAGAAGGGGACGACGCTAGAACGCCGCCGTCACCGAACTGTCAAGTTAGAACAGGTTTTCAGCCCGGTCAACACTCACCGTCACTGAACTGCGACACGGTCGACCGCGCCACCACATCGGACGTCACACACTGGCCACCACGCTGCACACACGGCCCTAGTCACCAGTCATCGTCTCAGACAAGTGCTCCGCCCCCGAGCACCGTGGTTCCCACCACCAAGGCCGCTGCCCCGGCATCCATGGCACCAACTCAATCCTGGCCGCATGCTCGTAACCAAGACGACGGAAGAGACGGGCGTAACGATAATACAGTATTGACAGACAACAAGAGATATAGTAGGAAGGAAATGAAGGAGTGAATTTGAAGCATTATCAGGCATTACTTGGATACAGTTTTTATGTACAGTTGAAACAACAAACACCACATGAAAGTGGCAAAGTGTCATTTTCTTCTGTTTTTCGTATATGGGAATGTTGTGCTGTGGTATTCAATGCATTTCAAAACCTTGCCACATGGAGGGGAAAGGAGCAAGGATACGGTCGATTAGGCAGTAACATCAAAATAAGGAATTTCCCAGAGGTTGTACTTCCTCTCGGACTGACTAGCATAAGTAGACGCATTATAGTCAGATTTTTCTTTTGTGAGTTCATTATGGTCGGATTATCGATTATGTACAGTTGAAAACCAACTGAATGATCCAGAGATTGTATTTCCTCCGGGAGTGATTAGCGCGACGAAAACATTATTTTGTCGGCGGAAAGAAAATGAAAATTTGTCTTTCTTTTTACAACTGAAAATTTGTCTTTGTTATTTACAAGGAAAACCAGCGACGCCAGAATATAGGAATCAATTTTGGAAATGCAACCAACAAAGGCTACATAGTACCACACTGCGTAGTACTCGTACCTTGGTGGTGTGGGCCCACAGGCAGAGAGACAGGGGTGGCGACCAGCGTTTTTCAACCCATGGCCCACATGGCAGTGCGCACCTATAAAGGCAGCAGGGAGCACCCCCACTCCCACGCTTCTTCCCCCACCTCTTCTTCCTCCTTCCTCCCTGCCGCTCCGTTATAATATCCCAGCAAACCGCCCACCTCTCTCACCTCTCCCCTCTCTCTCGGGCGCTCTCGCGGCACGTCAACTCCATTCCCTTCCTTCCCCTCCCGCTGCAGATTGCTCGATCAAGTCAAGGTAACCGCTCCTGGAAGCCCTGAAGTTCCGCTCGATCCTCCATTAATTATTGCCTACCTCTGCTGTGCTTTCATGAACAGTTTGCAGCTTTCTTCTTCCCCGCACCGCGCCACAGAGCGCATAGTATTTCCTCATGCTTTCTTCATTGCCACGGCCATGAGATGCTCTTACGAATTAGGATTGAGTACGCTGTGGAGGGTAGAGATTAAGGCGGAGAAAATGGGTGTCTCTCCAGTTCTTGCATCTCTGCTTCCGCCACCATTTGGATTTTGGATGGATTTTGGGGCCAATGCGTGCCGGCCGGTGCCTTGAACCGGCCGTCGACGCATGTGCTCCGTCTGCCTGCTTGCCTGATGATTTCTCAACCAGATCGGCCAAACATGATAGATTTATTACGCAGTACGTATCAGATTGGCACCGTCCCTCCACTTGGCTGGCTTTGCTTTATTCTTCTTCCCCGGTCTGCTCTGCTCTGCTTGAGTTCTCGTTTACTTTACTCTTCCTCTCCCAGCTCCAGCAGAGCAGCTGCTAAGCTGTATTACTGGACTAGTTTAGTTGAGCACCAGTAGTTTATTAGCACCTCCCTCCCTCTCTCCCCTACATGGCTACATTTTTAATAGATTCTTAGTCAGTACCGGTGCTGGTTGAGATTTAACGCTTTTGCGACATTCTTTACACCTAGTTAAAGAGCCAGGAATCAGAGCTGTTGTATTCGATTCGATTCCGACCTGAGTAGTCAGTCCCTCTCCCTCATCACATATCATCTCTTTACAGATTGACGCGGACAGAGCATCCAGGAGATTGGTCGGCGGATCGAATCATGACGACGGACAATGCAAGAATCCCAAAGGTTAGTATGGTTTCCGATCAATCTGGATTCAGGATCATGTGTTTCTTCCTTTCTTTACAAAGCAGAGTAAGTTGTAGTTCTATGATAAGCTTACATACACAGAGGCTGATTTTTCGCTTGTGTGTTTGATTGCTCAGTCGTCGTCGTGGCCGAGGAGGACGAGGACGGCGGTGAGGAGATGGCTGAGCCTCAAGACCAACGCAGAGCCGTCGTTCCATTCAGACTGCGCCAGTAAGTCACCATGATCGATCAAAGAAACAACCATTTCTATTACTGTTCTTCCAGTTCCATCTAAGATACCTCCAGCAGGATAATTCTCCAACGGTTAACTAACCACAGCAACTGATTTCTGCGTGTGGTTTAATCGACCAGGTGACAGATTTGGCATCAGAGGGCAGGAGCAGAGGAGGCGCAAGAGCTGCTCGGACAGGGACGGCAGCCGGCGAGATCTGTCAGGTACGGACCACTTAACAAACTTTTACTGTCACAGCGACTGCCGGTGCTGTTAGCTGCAACAAGAACAACAACAAACAGCTCTGTACATCTTTGTCCCCAGATAAAACCATCAAAAGAGACACACTGTTTCATCACACGAGATGGAACAGTTTAGTAATGGCGCCGAATGAACGAACGTGGTCTGAATATCTTGTTGGTCTGAATTTTTGTTTGTGCATGCGTAGGTGAAGCAGGGTGGTTGGTGGAGGAGGGGCGCGAGAATCTGGTGCCTCCCCTACGGCATGGGCCGAGCTCGTCGTGGCAGCCTCCCAAGGAGCTCAGGTCAGTGACTCACACACAAACCCTGATCTTCATGCATGCGTCAATGTCTCTGCGGTTCAAAGAGAAAATATCTTATCATGTCGATTGTCAACGCATATAAATCTGCGTGCATCATGTGCATATGGAGCAGGCTACATACCTAGTGAAGCAAACGAACAAAATAGAGGCTGTTCTCTGAAAGTCTGGGCATCTTTTTTCTAGTATTGATTTCAGAGAAAATACACACTACTAGTACTGGTAGTAGCATATTTAGAGAAAGTCGGAATATCAACTAAGCAGACGGGGTTGAGTTGAGGCGATGGGATTGCGCTTAGTGAACGATTGATTAAGCCATGTTGATTCATTTATGCATGGTTTATACCGTATGATAATTAACTGTATTTATGTGCTTGTGTGATACAGAGTGCTAGTGGGGACGTGGAACGTGGGCGGGAGACCGCCGCACCAAGGGCTCGACCTCTCCGACTGGCTCCTCGACCAACATGCCTCTTCCTCGCCTCCCCACATCTACGTCCTCGGGTATGTATGTGCATACTACCCGTGTCGATCTACTGTTTTCTGGTGGTGCGTTGAACTCGCTTCTCTCTCTCTCTAGTTTCATAGGAGAACATAATCTTCAGGTATGACCAATGGAATTAATATAGTGTAATGATGCACGTACACATTGGGTTACTTGGAAAGTGTCTAGTTAAAATTGCTACTCACTCAAAGGGATGCTGCTGAGTGAATGCACTCACTCATAGGAATTTGTATGGGTGAACTTTGTGTGGATTTCAGTGCAGAGTGCGAACCCATATGCCGGCCAGAATCATGACAGGACGTCGTGTACCTTACCTTACTTGCATAGGAGTGAGTAGTTTACCTATAAGTACATATTTGTCATGGGTTTCAGTGTTGGACTTATGCACCTAATCATGATTAGTTATCCCATCACTCCTCAAATCCCAAATTGATGTAGTATAGTACCATGAGAGGGGGAGAAGCTGACAGCTTAATTTACCGCCTCGATCACCATAAACAAAGTCATGATGTTGTGTGAAATGGTGACATAATGATGGAGTATATAGGAGTGATTTCGAAGTTTGATTAAGTTTATTTGTCATGTCACAGCTTTCAGGAAATAGTGCCGCTGAACGCTGGGAATGTTCTCGGGGCGGAGGACAGGGTCCCCGCTTCCAAGTGGCTCGACCTTATTGGCCAAGCCTTGAACCCTTCCTCCTTGGAGAGAAGCAACAATTATCACCACGGTCACCGGTGCACGGCTGCCGAGGAGGCGCACCCTGAATGTAGTCAAAAGGCCAAGGTCGGCTTCACGGATATACCGGTGATGGACGATACGGTGTCAGAGCTTGAGGAGGAAGAGGAGGAGGATAGCGAGCCTTCCACGTCAAACCCGGAGTCGAGCAGCGAGGAGGAGACGAGCGAGTTTGCGACGATGTTGCAAGAAAGGGCGAGGCACGGATACCGCCTGGCAGCGAGCAAGCAGATGGTGGGCATCTTCCTCTGCGTGTGGGTCCGGGCGGATGTCATGCCACGTGTCACCGGCCTCAGGGTCTCGTGTGTTGGCAGGGGCATCATGGGGTACATGGGAAACAAGGTGAATTTTCTATCAAATAAATATTGTAAATTCATTGCATATCGTACCATCGTGAAATTTTGCAAGATTAATATCCTGGAGTTTAAATTCAAACATTAAGTTGTTGCTGAAATGATTGTGAATATGTGATAGGGGTCCATCTCGATCAGCCTGACGCTGCAAGGTGGCAGCTCGGCGGCGGCGTCCACGAGCCTGTGCTTCGTGTGCACGCACCTGGCGTCCGGCGAGAAGGACGGCGACGAGGTGCGCCGGAACAGCGACGTCGCGGAGATCCTCAAGCGGACGAGGTTCCCGCGGGTACACCGGTTCTCCAGGCTGCCGGCGTCGGCACCGTCGTCGCCGGAGACCATCTTGGAGCACGAGTACGTACGACATCAAAAACCACATCCTTATCTGATCTGCTGAACTGGACTCTGCCTCTGACCGCGGCGTTGTGGAACGGCATGCAGCAAGGTCATCTGGCTCGGCGACCTGAACTACCGGCTGTCGTCGACGGGCGGCGGCGGCGGCGGCGACGGCGAGACGCGGGGGCTGCTGGAGCGGAACGAGTGGCGGGCGCTGCTGGAGCGCGACCAGCTGCGCGCGGAGCAGAGGGCCGGGCGCGTGTTCGGCGGCGGGTGGGAGGAGGGGGAGATCCGGTTCCCGCCCACGTACAAGTACCTTGCCGAGTCCGACACCTACGCCATGGCCGCACTGAGCTCCTCCGCCGCCGGGAGGCCGTCGCGGGAGAAGAAGAAGCGCACGCCGGCATGGTACGTAATTGTTACTCCGTAATTAGACATTTGACAGCCCTAAAAATTGCATCTGACACAAGGATCGTGCGAGCGTCAGTTCGGTTAGGAAGTAATCAATCAGAGATTCAGAGGTCTCACATGGCATGAGAGACATGAGAAGATCATGGCGGAGCACTCGCTGCACACTGCATCTGCATAATTTGAGCTTAGGCACATGCTCTGCGATTAGCTCAGATCAGAATTAATTAGTGAGTCTAGCTAGGGTAGCGTAGACTCCATGGTGACCAGTCCTTGTCGCGCCAAGCTAGTCTCCATGGCCACGAGCATAGGGAATCTACCTACCTAGCAGTAGCGGTGTAGCAGCAGATGCAAGCTTTGTGCATGCACTGCACGTAGTAGTTAATTATAGTCCAATGGCCACTCGCCGCCATGATCTATGGCTAATTAATCTACTGCTACTAGCTAAACAAGTCTGCTAATTCGTCCTTGGAGGCTTCGACCATGTCGTTGATGATTAATTTATTGGGTGGTGGTATTGCAGGTGCGACCGCATCCTGTGGCGCGGCGAGGGCGTGGAGCAGGCGTGGTACGAGCGCGGCGAGTCGCGCTTCTCCGACCACCGCCCCGTCAACTCCCTCTTCTCCATCCGCCTCCACCACCACCACCACCACCACCACGACGGCAGCAGCCTGCAGGCCACCGCTAATAAGGCATGCTGCCGGCAACGCAGGACACCGCCCGCGGGCGGCGCGGTGATCGAGGCCGAGGAGCTGCTCGTCGCGCCGCCCCGGGACTGCCGGTGCCTCCAGTCCTCGAGATTCTGACACGTCATACGTGGTGACCATCGAAGAACGGCAGCGGCGGCCTCAAAAGGTGGCCGTCGCGGCGCACGCGTGCCGGCCGGCGCTGAAACATAGGCGAGCCCGGCCGTGGTACGTGCACCGGCAGGCAGGTGGCGTACGTGCTCATTATTGCTTGCCATTTGGCCACGGAGCTCGCAGCAATTTTCACTTTGAGAGGAGAAGGACGGGACATTCTTCTCGGGAACGCGCGAGCTTTTCAGGGTGGATGCCTTGCCTTCTTCGGAGGAATCTTCTTAGTAGAGTAGTAATTCTTCCTTCATGTCTAAACTTATCACAGTATGCGTGTAGCCCAGCAGTATAGAATAGGAAATCAGGAATCCTTGTCTTCTTTTCTCTGTCGTTTTGTTTTGGACGTACATAAGAAGAAAAAAACTGTAATCTCGAAATTTTCTTCAGTTCATATATAATTATATATATAAGGAGATGGGTTGTCCATAGACGTTGTTGCAAAATTTATGTGGAATGCCGGATGCATTCCAGTTAAACATGTTCTTCCGGATTATGCTGAATAAATTCATCTTGCAGGATGCCTTTTTCTTTGGATTTGTTAATTTCTCTCTAGATGAGAATTAGCTATGTCACGTCTAAGTTTTTTTTCCATTAGATCGAAAGTTCTAAGATTCGTGCTATTAGTTTGGTTTTTTGCAGATGACCCGGTTGCGCGTGGGGAAGCCTCGCGTAAGGGGACCAGCCTAGCTGTGCTGGAAGCCACAACCTTCTTTTTTTCATTTTCGTTTTTGTTTTTTGATTTATTTATTTTATTTTTGTTTACACTTCCAAATATTCTAAACATATATATTACAAAAAATATACTTCCCATAATATTTAAAAAATGTTAAACATGCATTTGAAAGATGTTAAATGTGTACATAAAAATGTTGACCATGTATACAAAAAATATACAATGTGTGTGAAAAAAGGTTGATCATGTATTTAAAAAATGTTAATCAATAATTCGAAAGAAAATGTTAATCAAACATTTGAAAAATAATATTAAACAGGTATTTGAACAATGTTAATCAAGCATTTGAAAAAGTTAAATGAGTATAGTAAAAATATTTACCATGTATTAAAGAATGAATCTTGTGTTGAACAAATGTTAAATGTGTATAGAAAAAAGTTCACCATGTATTAGAAAATGTTAATCTTGTACTTGCATACAAATTTTAATCAAGCATTTTAAAATATGTTAAATGTGCATCGAAAAAATGTTGACCACGTATTATAAAAATTGTTAATCTTGTATTTAAAAAATGTTAAATGTGTATACAAAAAGTATTAAAAAATGTTAAACTTGTATTTAAAAAATGTCAAATGTGTATAGAAAAAATATTGACCACATATTATAAAAATTGTTAATCTTGTATTTAAAAATGTTACATGTGTATACAAAAAGTATTAAAAAATGTTAAACTTGTATTTAAAAAATGTCAAATGTGTATAGAAAAAATGTTGACCATGTATTAAAAAAATGTTAGTCAAGCATTTGGAAAAATATTAAATGTGTATAGAAAAAATGTTCACCATGTATTCAAAAAATGACAATTAAGCATTTGGAAAATTATTAAATGTTTATAGAAATTTGTTCACCATGTATTCAAGAAATGACAATCAAGCATTTGGAAAAATGTTAAATGTGTATTAAAAATTGTTGACCGTGTATTTACAAAGTGTTAATGTATTATTTAAAAATGTCAATCAAGCATATAAGAATGTTAAATATGTATTAAAAATGTATTAGATGTATACCAAAATTTGTATAGAAAACTGGTGAAGCCTGAGAGAAAACAAAGAGAACCGTTGAAAAATGAGAAAGAAACAAACAAACCGAAGTAAAACGAATAAAAAGGAAAGGAAAGAAACAAATAAAAAAGAAACTAAGAAAAAACGTTGAAAATGAGAAAGAAACAAACAAATGAAGCAAAACAAATCAAACGGAAAGGAAAAAAATGAAAACAAATAAAGAAACGAAGAAGAACCGATGTAAAAAAGACAAAGAAAAGAAAACCCTGTTGGGTTCTTTTTGTTTTGGGTTTCATCTATCTGTTTGAGCTGCATGGTTTCACTTTTTGGGCTGCTTTTCTGTACCTCAATCAAGCATATAAGAATGTTAAATATGTATTAAAAATGTACCATGCAGCCTTTTTGGGCTGCATGGTTTTTTTCCCCTCCCCAGCCCACGCACAGTCAAAAAAAAAAACACCCCGAAAAAAAAACAGTCTTATCGATCCCCTCAAGGAGACCGCGCCGCCGTCTTGTGATCTCGAGAAGACGCTGTCGGATCTCATGCGATCTCGCTGGCGCAGACGTACAGGATCGCCGCCGCGGACGTAAGGGTCACGTCATATCTCGTCGCCGACGAGGTACGGGATCGCTGCCGCCGACCTTCCTCAATCTTTTGTCTAGGGTTCCCCGCCTCCGCCGCCGCCGCCGACGGCGCCATAGCGGAACCTCAGGGCAGGTCAGGTCTCCAAGCAGCTCGTGCTTGTGTGGAGTCGCCGCACTCCGCACACCGCTGCCGTGGCGGATCCCCGGGGCCGCCGCCGCCGCTGAACCCCATGGACGAAGTCGTCCCACGAACGGCCGATGCAGGCACCACAACAGCAGCTCGTTACCGAGTAAGTTCCCGGCACCCAGCACGCACGTTGGCACCATGCTCTTGGTCAGCGGCTGCATGCTCCTCGGTTTCCCTTGCAAGATGAACACCATACGCTGCACCGGGTCACCCTCTTGATCACTTTCTCATGCTGCAGAATATCAGGGGCGCAGATGATGTACAGGATCATCTCGTCCATGTCATGGAACAAAGCCACCTGTTTGACGAGCTCCAAACAGAGGTAAGGCTTGATGCCCCGCTGGATCCACTTCAGAAAAGGGTGTTGACTGTTCCGAATTAAGCCAAACATGAAATCTGATTGAGGTAGGGATGAAGCTCTTATTTTGCATAGTATTTTTAGGCAATTTCAGAATTTACATAACATATATATGTCCTTAGATTAGATAGTATGCATGCCCTCTGTAACCTGCTGAATGTCTCTTGGGTAACTAAAAATATTCAGAATAATCTAAATTTCAGAAATTCTTCGTGGATTATGAATGGCAGTTATATGCCGTCAGATAGCAAGATTGCTACTTGAACAGTTTGTTATCTGTGAAGCTTAGGCGTTAGACGAACTAAATTTGCTATCATTTTCCACCATTTATTCCTAAGGCCATCAGAGCCATTGACACACTTTCGCTGCCCTAAGGGAGTCCTGTTACCCTTTTTTTAGTCAATGACCCACCAGTCACCACAAGTGCAAATGGTTAGTTTACTAAAATTCAATGACAGTACATATTTACTCCTGTTTATTTGCACGTATGGTTTCTCAATTTCACTTCTCAACATGGTATTTGCAACTTAATCATTACTCAACCGACCTGCTTTTGGTATACTTTTTTACAAGTATAATCACATTAAGATATATTACTGTATCCCCCCTAAAAAAGGTATATTACTATAATTTAGTAGGGCGCTCATTCGATTCACAAAACAAATTTTACACGAGATTGTATGAGCTTCTGCATATCTGCATCTATATTAGAATCAGATCAAACTCCTACATTTACTAATACAGTTGATGCCCCTTAAAATGATTGAAACACCATTGTTATGCGAGATTATCGATAACTCAGGCACTCAGCTGATTAGGCAGTAAATGGTGACTATACCATGTAAGATGCATTTTCCCTTCAGAATGTAACATGTGTTTTTATGAATTTTTGGATGCGAAACCATTTGCACACTAGCATGCATCCACCCTGTCAAAGAAAATAATAAAATGATTCAGCACAATCGCAAGATATCAGTAGTTCAGCACACCATGGTAGCACATGCATGACCCACCATGTACGCTCACTACTAACACCATAGTCAATTCAAGCGACCTATTGCTAGGAAGTGCATGAGCTGATGCTAGCATGCCCTGACAAAACATGAAAAAACTTGTTCTCTAATGTATCTACCGCCTGAGAGATTGTTTCGATACAATTATTGTATTTAAGAAAATAATTACCAGGTTCTCTGATGTAGTAGTTCACAGGTTCTCTGATGCAAGGGCTCTGGGTCATCAGCTTCGGCAAGTGGAGGTACAAGTTCGGGCACGACGAGCTTTATTTCGTAAAAACGCGACTTTGATGTTTGAATCTTCCTTCTAATATTTTTAATGATAAAGAGGTTCTCTTAATAGAATGTGAATTTTTCCCTTTGCTTGTTAGCTTTTATGCTTTATTGTGTTCTTCGTCAAACACAAACCGCTACCGACAGGGACTGGCATGGACGCCGTGGACTTTCACAACACGGCCTACAGCACAGTTCCAACGTGCTCTGCTCCTCGGACTCTGTCTGTCTGTACAACATCAACAACAGCCTGATGGTTGCCTCTGGGCCATGGCATGGCAGGACATGCAGGTCCCGATTCAATGGAGACATATGGAGGCGCTGGCCTGTTGCACGCTCGCTGGACACACATGAGCAGCCACATGGTGATTGTCTTCACGGGAGTTTTCTTTCTCCCAAGAGCGCCAGCTGCCTGAAGGGACAAAACTATGGAGGGGCGGTGAAGAGATGATGTTGAAGTACTACGTGTGGTGAGTTCCAGCGGCACAAACATGCTAGCCACGTCTAGCTCCGTCTCAGTGCTTCCTCTATTCATTAATTTTAGTTCGTGCATGATATCTACC
Organism: Triticum aestivum; assembly: GCF_018294505.1. Taxonomy (NCBI): domain Eukaryota; kingdom Viridiplantae; phylum Streptophyta; class Magnoliopsida; order Poales; family Poaceae; genus Triticum; species Triticum aestivum. The sequence goes on from NC_057796.1 coordinate 22,500,152, forward strand.
ATGTTCTTTGAATTATATATGTGATCAATCATAATTCATAATGTTTCGATGTTTTCTACTATAACGAGTATTTGATACGACTAATGCAGAAAGTTCTTCTCAACATTACCTAATTATTATGAAGTTAGTGTGATAAGAAACACAAAAGATCAAGAAATCACACACTTATTGTACAGAATATGTAAGCTAGATTTTATAAAGTTAGTACTATTAATTTTGCTTTTTATGCACTTACCAAATTTCATGAGAGCAATTAGCAGGTCCGAATACATGTCCAATATAAAGGGTTGTTCACCCGGATCACTTGTTGTGACTTTCTAATGACTGTAGCCCATTTTTTCTTCATTGTTCTTTGGTCTTTTTTGGGAGATTTAACAAGTTTCTGAACCATTATGTAAAAGAATTGGAATCACTGACATATTAAATTCAGCCACAATTGCATGAACGAGTGAGTGTTGAGTAGCGAAGCCAATTTTTGCCATTTCAGATATCTAGCAACATAATAATAAGACCACTAAAACTAATAATGGTACTATCTCTTACAAATTAATTTACCCTTACAACGGATTGAGGCAGTAGATTACCGAGCCTGCATCATGATGGCCCTTCTTTATGTCAGTTGTCTTGGACCAGTTAAAGTTAACCGCATCTTTCTTACAATTTTTTGGACTATTAATATTTTCCCTGTCTGAGCCAACCAAAAGATACTTTCATGCAGCTATTTCTAATTTAATTTAAACCAAGATGACTATCACCAGTCCCGTTTTTAGTTTTCATGCATTTATCAAGGAAGCTACTTTGTTACTTGGAATGATAAAATAGCTACAATGTAGATATGCTGATTTTGTGTTTGAATCAGTCTGTTCTGATGAATGCCTCTTTTATTTGCCAAGCTCCAATGGCTTACCAAGATGTGGCTTTTTTGTGGACCAAGTAATTAAATTGTAGATTCGTTGTGTATGTAAGCTGACAAGTAATACATCTCCATTTTTCCAGTTTCAGCAAAAAAATTGCACTGGATTGTGCCGGCTGGGGTGGTCACTTTCTTTGGAAAGAAAGAAACATATATATTGGAGATGCATGCGTTTAGATTTATATATTTTTTGCCATGAGTTCAATAGTCTCTGTTAAATCACAGTAATTTTGTTGCTCTGCTGAGCAGGTTTTCTTATACATATATTTATTTTGAAAATTCATAGATGGATGAAATGCTGCTGAGACGTTACAAAATATTCCAGTAGAGGCATCCTTACCGTCCGCATTACAAGGATATGAGAAGATTGGGGTCCTCAAGGCAGTGACCTGTTTACCATACACATATTTACTTCCTTTCTAGGGCGGAACAATGGAAGGCACAATTCCAAGTACAGCTCTTCAAGAACAGGATCTCTGAAGGAACAACAATTTACAAGCTTGGCGCTTACCAGGTTCAATATGCTAGGGAAAGATACAAAACTGTAGATCGTCCATGGAGAGTAGTGTTTGCCAAAAAAACTACCGTGGAACCAATTGTGCCTCAGCCACCAAACTTTCCCAAGTATGGATATACCACCTACAATGTACACAGTATCAAAGCCGCATTAAACAAATTGTTTTGTTGTCAGGTCAGCAACTCTTAAGAATTGTTTTTATTGTATAATTTTCCATTTCTTACAACTTACAATTTACTGAACTTGTGAATGTTGGATTAGTTACCAGCATCACAAGAATATTTGCGCCGAGCGGCGGATCGATTGACCAGATATGAGAAAATCACATCACAAACGTGCGCCAACTTTTATCATTTTTCATTCTGTGTTCTTATCTCTCCACTGAAACAATGATATATCTTTCCAGAATACCCGCCGTTGTGACGTTTTGGGGAAAATTAGCAGATTCCCTTGATGCAGACAAAGCTACAACGGTGGTCTGCTCAAGAACCCATTATAGTTCTATTTGCTGGCATGCCAGTACATGAATTTAATGTAAGTACTTATCGTCATCTTATATCCATCCTGCACAATTTAGATAAGAAAATAAAATTACCTGTTAAATTTTTTGTACAGGAAACTTAGCCTTCAAGTCCTGTCTGGCAACTCGATGGTACATAAATCCAACTATTTCTGAAGCGGCAACTATTCTAGGAAGGTACACACAGCACAATGATCTATCTGTGCAACTAATTTTCAATAATCCAGCATCTGTGTTGACAAATTTCACAATATCTCAGATCTACTGCAAGATCCCATCAAATTGAGATAAGCACCGGCTCACAGGGTCATCGCTAGACAATACAACAATCACATAATTATCAGCCGTTGACCCTGGTGGAATCATGGTATGTTGCCATTGCTATCAAAGCTACACTAATGTCTTTCTCCGAGTAACAATATTTGGTTTCTTTCTAAAATAGATTGACCTGATGTGACTTGCAGGACCAGTACTATAAACTGGAAATAAAGAGAACTGAAGTGTCCCCTTCCATGGCGTTGGGGGGCCTTTCTCTGCCAGGCGCGGCGGCTCCTTGGTAGGATGATGCAGCTGGCTCGGCGGAGGCTAGGACACATTACAAGCCCCCTAACCCACCCCGACGAGAAGGGCTGCAAGACGACAACTGCTTGCTATTTTTATCGTTGCATAAATATGCTTATTGTTACAGTGCTTGTCGCTGAGCTGGAGATGGAAAGAAGCAATCTTACTATACTGTTGTGTGAGAATTATTAGTCTGCAAATTGATTACTAATCCCTCCGTCTCAAAGTAAGTGACTCAACTTTGTACTAGCTTTAGTGCAAAGTTAGTACAAAGTTGAGTCACTTATTTTGGGATGGAGGGAGTATTTTCTATCCTTTGGTGAAATGACCAAGAGCAAGCAAGATGGTGCCAATACTTGCGAGATGATAGTGTAGTTGGCCTTGACTTCCTTTTTTGGTCCTAACCAATTTTAGAGAACAGTGTAATGTTTTTCATTGTTTATTATCCTCGGCGCATACAAAAAATTACTTGAGTCTCAGGTAGCCAGGTTGCATTATCACCATCTTACAAATATTTGTTGTGCAGGTCTGAGCTGTGTGCAAGGAAGCTCAAGACATTGGAGGAAAGCATTGTCGGATATGTGGTATCCTGACCCTCTTACTTGGGACTGGGATAAGTTACAATCTTACATGTTCTGAGTTCTGTACTCCCATGTACTTGTGTCCAAGAATTTATCTTGACATTATTTTAAAGTTTTTCTCTAAGATGTGCATATCACCGCTGAATTTTTTGCAATATATAAATTCAGTGTTATTGTGAACACTTGAACAATACATACAGATGTGTAGAATGAGATTGTTGTATACTGAGGACTGAGGTTATCCTTTAGTCAGCTAAATAGTGCATAGTTTACTGATGTATATCATTAATAAGCTCCTAATAAATATGATTTGCGAAAAAAATAAATTGCGCATGCAAGAGTCAGCTAGGTAAATATGATTTAATAGGTTACTGAAGATTTGCGATGAATAAAAATGGCACGGTCAGCTAGGTAAATCTTATCGAGTTTTACACAATGAGATGCATAGAAATAATTGTTCTTCCTTGTACATATGTTGCACATAATAATACAAAAGATTTATTTCTATGTATGTTTATTTTTGCAGAGTACATATCAGAGATGGAGAGGGATTATGTTGATGTTCAAAAGAATCATATTGTACAAGGGTCCCGAGGCAATGTCGTTGGAAGGGGCCAAAAATTTTCTGAGCTTTATACAAGAATATTGGATATGCAAGCAGAAAAAAAAGGCTAAGGCCCCTTTTGGTTCATAGGGTTGGAATAATAATAGGAATATAAAAGTTATAGTAAATGAGATGTCATGTATCTCAAATCATATGAATAGTAATAGGAAAAGAGATGTCCTTTCATTCATATCATTGGATCTTTCCCATTGAGTCTAGGTTAATATTATTTTCATATGAAATGTGAAGGATAGGAAGATTTTGTCCATAGGAATACGATTCTATTCCTACAAACCAAAGGACTTTAAATATATTTTTTCTATAAAAATCCTATCCTATAGAATTCTTATCCTATAGAATTTCTATAAAATTTCTCCAAACCAAAGGAGGCCTCAAAGGCCCGTAGCAACGCACGGGCATTGTACTAGTGGAGGATTGTTTCTCTATTTTTTGTTGTCCTTTGGTATGTTTCGTACGTTGTGGCCACGATGGACATGCCCATCGTCAATTTAACCTGGGCTTTGTCGGCCCACGTTAGCTTAACCTTTGCGCCACCGGGATTGCATCGACAAGAAGAGTCCATTCAGACCAAACAAAGCTCGATTAGTATATCGCGGACGACGAATTCTGCCATTTAATCTACGTATACTGTCACAAGTCTACTTTACCATCAGTGAGAAAATTTTAAATTACTCACACCCATCAATTCTTCGACATGTCGCCAATCGTAGACATTGCCTATCGTCCTATTGTTGCCATTGGTCGCGTGCATCACGAGCCGTGTCATCTGTAAAGGTGAACCAAATGTTGCAAACTCCGGCATCACCTTAACATGGTCATGGGAATGACATTTCAATGCAAACTTTTCGTGTCACTTTGCTAGCCTCATCTTTAGTATCCGTATTAGTAAGCCCCAAGTTAATCCGCTCTCTAATGCTCCCTTCCTGCCACCTGAACTGAATGTCGATTGTTGACATTAGCTTGTTCAACTAATTTATGTTCTACTACCTCATTTTCCATCATCCGTGGCCACTAGATTGCACATTCATTAATGAGCATGTGCTGCTGATTGTATCCTAGCCCTCTTTATTCACTATTTTTTTCACATTTTTTGTTTTTGTTTTTGTTTTTTTTACTTTTGTTCATACTTCCGAATATTCAATATATATATGTTACAAAAATACTTTATAAATTTTTGAAAAATGTTAATCATCCATATAAAATGTTAGATGTGTATAAAAATGTTTTTGATGTATGCAAAAAAGCTATAGAAAAATGTACAATGTGTATGAAAAAAGTATAGACATAAATAATATAAGTTTTCAAAAATGTTAATCAAGTACTTGGAAAATGTTAGACGTTTATATAAAAATGTTTGGGACATATAAAAAAAATGTACAATGTGTATGGAAAGTAGACTAAAAAAATATAAGTTTCGAAAATATTAATCGTGTATTTCGTGAATGTTTAACTAACATATACATAATTTTTCTGCTGTATAAAAAATATACAATGTTGAAGAAAATGTAGACGTAAAATAAATATGTTTTTTTTAAAAATGTTAATCATTTATTTCCAAAATGTTGAAAATATATGTAAAAAATGTTTCTGATGTATACAAAAAACGTACAATGTGTATGAAAAAAATTACACATCAAATAATATAGGTTTAAAGAAATGTTAATCATGTGTTTCCAAAATGTTTACACGTATATAAATATTTTTCTGATGTATACAAAAAAAATGTACAAGGTGTATGAAAAAAACTAGACATCAAAACAATATAAGTTTTAAAAAAATTGGCCTACAGATCTGAATATGGTTGTTTGTTACTTCTAGTGTTCTTTGTGCTGACATGATAATTGATGAATTATTCAGAAGTTTCTAAAAAAGGACCAAAGTGACCTTTAATTTGATTACACATTTATATTAACTAGACGATACCCCCGAACGTTGCTGTGAAAATTAGAGACAATATCTCTATAGAACATGAGCTATAAAATGAAATTTGGGTGCACGAAAATCATGAATATAAGCTCATTAAATTATTATCAATTTGTCCAATATTTTTCTAGCACTGGAGCATTGAAATAGACACCTACTGCAAATCTGAATATTCTGAACTCTGAATCATTCAAACATCTTACATGTGTGTTATCATTCGTTAAGAGAAGTAAGAGATGATCATAGTACATTTTTATTATTTTTGTGTTGTTTATACCACCATGATAGTTGAATAATAGTTCAAAAGTTTCTAACAAAAAGTGACCCTTAACTTGGCAAGAAGTTTTAGGACACTACAAATCTAGGGTGAGATTTTTACGAATGACAAATCAAACATTTTTCAAGGCAAGTTATATTATCCGAGGATGGCAAGTTTAGTTGAAGAGCATAGCAAATCCGTCACAGTTTATTTTTATCAGAAAATTACCGTGTTTGCTACCTAATTTTGCCATCACCACGTTAATATAAATTGTCATAAAACGTCAAATTTGCCATGCCTGAAAATATGACGTCAGATTTTAGTCATTTCGAAGTTTTAACTCCGGGCACTTGGTTCAAATAATAACATTATTCAATTTGATTTAACAATCTTAATCCAATCCCCGAAAAGAAAAATTCTTGATTTTTTTCTTCTAAAAAGAAGAAGCAAAAATACAACATCTCAAGCCCTTCTGTCCTCCCACTACAACATTCCTATCCCATTTCCCTCCTCCCGTTATCCGTTTCTTCTCGCGGCCGACATCGCCACAACGCCGCGTTGGTGCCATGGACGGTACGACGACGAGCTACGGAGAAGTCTCTTCGTGCAACATCGCCAGGGACGGCCTAGGCATGCGGGCTTCGAAGGGATCTCCTCGAAACAGGCTTTCACCCTGCTTTATATATAAAGCAACACCGAATAAGTACATGGGCCGGATGCTACAAAATGATGAGGTAGCCCTCTTACAAAGCCAATCTTGAGACAACTGTCAGACACAGAACGCACGCGACAACGCAAGAGCCCCGGGAGAACTATACACACCCCACGCTACGACATAGCACACCTAAACTCCACGACAACACCCCCAAGAGGGAGAACGGCGCAGAGCGTCGCCGCTGCCGAGTCCACACGGACAAGGATTTTCACCCGGAGCCCTGACACGGAGAGAAGAACCACAACGACATCTTCAAGAAGAACACGGCACCCACACAGGTGTCGCTGTCATCGGCGCCAAGGCACGGAGTTTTCACTCGGCAACTCACTTGTCATCTAGATCAGGACGCCGCCCTCCGAGAGAGAAAGCGCGTCCGAGCTACCCGTCGCAACACCCTCCGTTGCCCACAAAACCCAGGAGGGGAGCCACCACCACCGCAATGATGCCCGCAGAGTTGGTCGAGAGAGAAGGCTTCGAAGGGATCAGGACGGCCGCGACTTACAGGCGGCGGACGGAAACTCATCTGGATGGCAGACGAGGCGGCCGCGGCGAGCTCGATGCAAGCGGCGGCGGCGCTGGCCTTCCTCCACCAGCACTGACAGGTGGGCGCCCCAAAGTTTCTTTCTTCTTCCCCACAATAAAGGGTTAATTTGTTTTCCCTCGAAATGTGAGTCAGGCTCCTGCATCTTTTGCTGGAGTCCATCGCAAGATCTGAACCGAACAAGCTAAAATCACGAGCAAATACACCTTTTTTACATCATGTGAACCAGCCAAGATTTTTACTCTCACTGAGTATGCATTGGGAAGCAGCAAGAATTAATTCGTGTGTACTGGTAAGCAGAAACTGACAACCTCGATCGGAAATATTTCGGGATAGGGGCTTCCTTGGCAGCAATGTTGGCGCGGTGGACTCTGGCGGGCTGCCTCCTAGGAATCGCCGGTCGGCCAGCAGGTTACCCCTAATCAGTTCCCTCTACTACCATATATCAGTTGTCCAAGTGTCCAACAAAATGGAGATATGATATCGTGGAATATTTGCAAATGTGTTGTTTCTGTTTAATATATATGTGTTATTGCATCCAATGTTGCAGTTGATAATATAATATGTTAAAGCAGTAGCACTACTGGAATTAGGGAATTTGCCATCAGCCTGTTCTTTGCCGTCCGCTAGCCGACGGCAAAGAGGGTCTTTGCCATCCGCTTTCAAAACGCAGACGGCACAGAATTGGCTGATGCCGTCCGCCAGCTCTTTGTCGTATGCCTTCTAGACCTTTGCCGTCCGCCAGACAGCAAAAAAATGACCTAGCTAACGGCCGCCCCCCGGCCCACCCCACTAGCTAACTAAAACTGTCAGCCCCGCCCCACCCCCCTCTCTCTCCCTCTCTCTCTCCCCCACCTCACCCGCGCGCCGCCCCCGTAGCCCGATCCGCCGCCGGCCTGCGCCAACCTAGAGCCCGAGGTGCCGCTGGCCAGCCCGCCCCCCTGAGCCCACCCCGCCGCCGGCCCACCCGCTCGCCCCGCCCAGCGGACCAAGGACGCGACAGCCGCCCTGCCCCGCCCCATCGCCGAGGCCGCGCCGCGCCGCCCTGCCGCCGGAGCCGCACCGCGCTGCGCCGCCCCTCCCCGCGGCCTTCCTCCACCCCCCTCCACGGGCCGACCTCGCCGGAGCTAGCTAGGTGAGTTCTTGTGCTCTTTTTTTTTTCTGTTTTTTTAGATTTAGTTTAGTTTAGGTTTAGGTTTAGATTTAGATTTAGTTTAGTTTATTTTTTTCTTCTGTTTTTATGAATAAACAAGAAAGATGAAAAAAATAAGAAGTAAAAGAAGAAGAGGAAGAAGAAGAAGAAGAAGAAGAAGAAGAGGAGGAGGAGGAAGAAGATGATGAAAATAGAAGTAGAAAAAGTAGAAAAAGAAAGAAAAGAAGGTCGAGGGTCGAGGGGTCGATGGTCGCTGAGGGGTCAAGGATCGCCGAGGGGTCGAGGGGTCGATGGTCGAGGATCTCCGAGGGGTTGAGGGTCGATGGTCGCCGAGGGGTCGAGGGGTCGAGGGTCGAGGGGTCGAGGGTCGATGAACGAGCAGTGCGAATCATTTTTTTACAACTTGGCGGTGGCATCCTGTTGTAAATATTTAGTTAGGTTTGGCAAAACAATAATGCTATGTTACTCATCTTTGGATTTCAATGTGCAGTTGTTTCGTCGCTGCGAGGGTCTGGTGTTCGATGAGCTCCGCCCCTTCGTTCGCGGGTGAGCACAAATGACATCTCCTCCTCCCCCTTTATTTATTTGCACTGTTCCGGTGTTCGTGCCGATGAAACTTGCTAGCTATAGGTGTCTTCAATCATCAGTATGCGTGACCAGTATGTGCCTCCCGTTCGAAAAGGTTACAATTATAAATATGCATGCATTTGCATATTTACAACCATGATTCTTTCGAATTGTCCAACTTTATCCATGGACAGCCCAAGTATGTGTAGATTGGGTTCGTTTTCCCATATGCTCTGCTCAGGATCCGACGCATAAATTTCGTCAGTGCCTCCGTGTTGTTCTCCGGGTAAACATCCTCTCTGTTTATTGCAGAGATGTGTATCAGGAGAACAGCGGGGAGGTGCTGCCGAAATTTTGCATCGGATCCGGAGCAGAGCATGGGAAAACGAACCCAATCTACACATACTCGGATGGGATTAGGACCTATCTTTACCTATTAGAGTGTAGGTTGCATGGACGTAAAAAAATTGACAAACTAGATTAACTGATGAATATATACATGGTGAACTATATATGTGTCTCTTGTGTGTCCAGTAGCTAGGCAAGCCAAGATGAGTGATCGTGTGTGGACGTACACCGGTCACACTAGTCAGAAAGAGATGACCAATAAATGGTTAACAAAAACCAAGGGGTTTGTGAAAGCCGCATTTGCAAATGGCTAGAGGAAAACCTGGTGCCTCTTTGTCCGGTGCGACAATTGGGAAAAGAGGACAGAGGATGAAATGGGAAACACCTGCAGAAGAGTGGTTTTACGCCCGGTTATACACTACTGGGGAAAAGCCTAGTAGTAGCGCGGGTTTAAAGCCTACTAGTAGCGCGTGTCACCGTGCTACTAGTAAGGCGCTATAGCTATTCCTTAGCAATAACGCGTACAACACACGCTACTACTAAGAAACATAGCCGCAGCGTGTGTTGTTTCCAGCGCAACTGCTAATCTAACTAGTAGTAGCATGTTTTCGGTCCAGCGCTACTAGTATACCGTTTTTCAATTTTTTTATTTTTAGTGTATTTATATGCCGTTATACAAATTTTGGTACAGTACCAATTATGAGGTTGTTATATCATTATGTCCATAACAATGTGTGAAATGAAGGTGGATTATGTTCATGTGGAGGCAGCAGCGGGTACTTTCGATGTGCACCACATGTTGCCTCCACTTGAATCTAATCCGCCAACACAAACTATTTAATCATCATCATAGTCATTACCACCAACGCTAGCTATTTAATCATCATAGTCATAGTATAGCACATCATCATCTTCAAACTCATTCTAGCTAGCTAATCACTCATGCTGCTCTCTCTCAGGTAAAATAGCATAAAACATGTGTAGCACTCCTGCTTCATCATATTGGAGCATGCAGATGAACCTGTCTCCTAATTGTGGGCTGCGCTTCTGATTGCTGCCCCCTAGTACTTCTCTGCGATCCTTCACAATTTTCTTCCAGTGTTTGACTATTAATACTTGCTCCCTTTTAGAAATCTTGAATGCACTAAAGTGCAATGTAGGATGTCTTGGCCGTAAGCTAACCATGGACATGCGACCTTTAGTCTCGATCCAATGAGGCATACCTATCATCGGGAGTCCCTGTTGAAGAACATCATAGTAACATACTTAGCAATGAAGTTTAGCTTAAAAAATAATGTATGCAAAAGATGCACTGAGGACAAATAGTAAAAATCTTACCATCTTTCCTAAATAGATGTGACCGTAGTTCAATACGAACACTATTGGTCGCACGTTTTGAGTACTAGGATTTTCAAGTCCAGAAAAATAATTTATCTTGACAGTATCAAGATCCTCATGCCATGAAACATAATGACTTATCTCCTTGCAGTTTAGTTCAACCCCGGGATAGTAGTAGGTCATGTCTACCAAGCGCCGAACAGGTTTGCTTGAATGGAAATAAGCTGTCAACTATTTTTGAATAAACAATATCCAAGACATAAATATGGTTGAGAAACTCACATAATGGTAGAACTGGAGGCGTCTGCACATCGACCCAGATGTCGATATAATCTTCAATATCATCTTCCGGACGAATATCAAAGGTGATAAGCATATCAGACTCAAATGCATAGCCTTGCATAGTGCTCTCCAATTTTTGCATTCAAAATAGGTGTAGGTGTCTGCATTGTATAATTTTGCGGTAAAAGTATAACCATGCTCGACCCTCAAGTGAACTCTCTTAACCTCCATAATTTCCATAGTACTGAAACCAATCTTATCCAAGACAAAAATTCTTGCATGGCAGGCGATACGCTAGTAGAATAATAAAAAATTAAAATTATAAGTTGAAGCAGAAGAAGAAGTCATGCTTAATTAAAAAAAAGACTTGTCATTTTGACTTACTGTATCCACTTCAAAGGTCTCATCCAGCTTGATGCTGAAGCGCCTACCATCAACTAGGAAATTTCTGTCGCACAGGCCGCGCTCGTCTTCGCAGTATTTGCACATACCAAAATCCTTTTCGTCGTCAGACATTTCCTATGTTCATAGTTGAAATATTAATTGAAAATCGATCGAAGGCAACAAGCAGGAAACTCAACACACAAATCACTATTACTCAATATGCAACGGGTTGACTTTAGGTCTGTCGAGTCTTCCTTCCTAAATTCTCATCTCACGTATATGGTGGGCACTCCCTCTCTGATACTGCGACCGCCGGTGATGGTCGCTACTCCTCCTTTCCCTAGTGCGTTACAAATATCTAGCACAAGGAAAAGAAGGAGAAGCGACCCCCACGACAACAGTCAGCATTCTCCTTCTCTCATATATGGCAGACACTCCCACACCGATTTTTCGACCGTCGATGATGGTCGCAATCCCTTCTTCCCCTAGTGCATAACAAAGGTCTAGCACAAAGAGAAGAAGGAGAAGCGACCCCCACGACAACAGTTGGCATTCTTCTTCTCTCATATATGGTGGAGACTCTCCCTCACTGATTTTTTGACTGTCATGTATGGAGCCCCGACAGACTTAAAGTCAACTAGAAATGTCGTTTGATTCTCTTACTAGCAAATCCGGGGAAGTCAATATTTCCTACATATTCTAGCACAAGTCATGCTTAAATTCACGGAAAAATCCGGCATGACCTTTGCTAAAATAGGACATATCGAGTGCCTAAAATTTGCCAGAACGGAAATGAATCAACACTCCGGCAAAACATAGGCCACTAGGAAATGAGTCAACACTTCGCACATGAGCATAAACTGGTGCTCATTGCATTTCAATGGTTCAATATTGACATTTTTTTTGAATATATCTTATAACCCGAACACTTCATTTGGTTAAGAAGCATAACTAAATACCCTAGTTTTACTTTATTCAACACTGAGGAGTGGAGGAGGAGGTGGACTTTTAGCTCACCAACTCAGGTGTAGAGGAAGTAGAGGTAGCTCGGATGACGATCACTCCAAGGAGACACGACTCTACAAAGCCTGCATATTCCACCGTGTAAAGTTTTAATTAGATCATCAAATCTCATATAGCACTACTGCAGGATGGTCCAAACGCGACACTACGATCAGAGACCCTTCGACGAAACTATGTGTGATGCGATAATCAGAAACGGTGGTGTAAAAAACCCGTCAAAAAAGGTGCAAAACGTCTGTGATGACGGATGCATCAAACACGGTTCGGATTTTAGTTGCGTGTGCGATGCATGACGTACGGTTTAGTTCAATTAACTGTTTGGGATGAGGAGGAACAAAAGAAACGGGCAACCAGATGAAGGTGTGTGCGATATACAATATACGGTTCACTAGGATGAACTGTGTGTGATTAGGCAACACAATGGAAACGGTTCAACTGAACAAGATGTGTGTGATACGCGGCAAATAGGTCCGTAATCAGAAATGTGTGCGAAGACCAATAATAACACAGACGATTGCTGCTAATAAGGCGTGTGATTTGCTCTGTCTACAGTAGAATAACATGTATGTATATATATGTATGTATATACACACACACACACACACACACACACATATATATATATATATGTATATATATATATAACTGAAATAAACATCCAATTACATAAGTGACTATACAGATCATTCGCACACACCTCAATCAACAATTGCATGCATTCTAAAGTAGGAGAAACGATCGTCTAGTCATCTACTTCTTGTGACGCTCCCGCCACTGCTATGTGGCTCGATCCCTCGTCTAGGGCAAGAAGAAGACAGTTCCTCATGTCAACGATCCGCCTGTACATCTCGTAGCTTGTGTACGCGTCCTTGGTCGTGTACTTGACGTGTTCTTAATCCAGTCACTCATGCCAAACACTGTGCCAAGCGTTCTTGTCCTTCTTGCTCTCTTCCTTCATCTTCGCGTAGTAGGGATCGATGATGGCCGAGGCCAGGTCAACCAGGGAGTTCAGTTTGTTGTTGCCGCTCCCCTAGACCTTGTAGTGGTGCTGGATGTTGACAAGATTCGGGCATTTCAAGCCCGAAACCTTGAGCGCTTTTAGATCGTTGGTGGTGTCCATAGTAGCGAAACTGTAGTCGGAGCTGTTGATAAATCTGGAGAAACGCTTGCAAGGCCTTGTGGCAAGGTGGTAGTGGTAGACGAGGACGTCATGTCGCATGCACAACTGGGCGACGACAACCTTCTCATCGTGCCCGGCACGACCCATGGTGTACTCGAGGTTGAAGCCAACCACTCGATACTTGTCCTCGGCAAGGAACTGCTCCATAGTTTGGATGGAGCTCTCCACCGAGACCGAACTGTTTGTATACACCACCGAGAGGGCCTTCCCCCTCACGTGGGTGTCCACTACATGATGCGTGGTGAACTGCCCGCCGTTGTCATCGTCGGCCGCTGGGAGCGCCATTGGAGCCACGGGGAGCGCCATTGGAAGCGCTGGATGTCTTCTCTGTATGTGTCATCGTGGGTGTGCTTATTGTGTCGTGTGACGCGAGAGATATAAGGTAAATGGCCGCATGAATAAACGGGGCCCGGGCGGCCTGGATTCTCTGCGCGTCCGCATGGCAGTTTTTGCAGCGGGTAACTGCATCGTCGCGCCGCGCCCGGCGCAACCGCATGCACACGAACGTGCGTGATCGTGCGGCGGCCCCAAACACTGGCAGCGCAGATGGAGGGACAAGGGCAGAGCACCCGGAGGGACGCGAGAGCAGAGCGCGCGCGGCGGCACGCGAGCAGAGCGCGCCGCGGCCGCCTGAACCGCTAGCAACCACACGCATAGAGCAGTTGAACACGTTGGAAATGGTCTCCTACAAGCTGGCCGACAGTTGCATCACTGCGAAGAGAGCGGCCGTGTGCTACCACCTCCGTCTAGCCTATAGTCCCCTTTATATTCCGTGCCATACTTTGCCCTCAAATTGAATCCACAAAATGTTAATGCATGTTATAAAAATTATATAATTGGAAACTATGTTCAAATACGAATCCAACTATATAATCTTTGGCGACATGCATTCGTATTTTATAGTTAAATCATACTTATAAACCAGGATGGGGGTATAGTAGGTAATTAAATCGCAAACGTTTTGTTATTAACCGTGTGTGTACGTGGCCTTTCATCCTCCTCTCGCACGTCTTGTCACCCCGCTACCGCAGGCGGCTTACAGTGCAAGCTTGCGTAGCGCGCGGGGGCGTTCTTTTGGCCAAACGGTGGCGCCAATTAATCGTCGGTGAGCCCGTTCCCGCGCAACCTCGCAGGTTCCCGCGCAAGCTTCCCGCCTGACTCGGTGAAATCCCCCAAAATCCCAATGCTTACCAGCCTGCTATAAAAACCCTCACGGCCGGCGAGTCCTGCCTTGCATTTTCCCCTCCCTCCCTGTAGCTTATCTCGTCTGCTTCTCCCACAATCACCAATGGCACCGGTCCGTCGTCGTCGGTCAGCCACTCCGCCATCATTAGAGGATAGCTCCAGCTGGGCGGCTACACCGCGGCGGCGGCGACGTCCCCGACGTAGTGTAGTGCGCGTGGCGTCCCTATTGGGTGTGCGCGTAACACCAACCACACGCTCCGCCGCCGCTTCCCGTCGGCAGCTGCTTCCGGCCGCCGTTGCCGCCACACCACCGTCCAAAGCGAGGGCCATCACACGCTCCGCCGCCACGCCCCGAAGGCGGGAGGTGGCCGTCGTGGTTGCCACCCCACTGCCGGCCACCGTGGCCATCACCCGCTCCGCCATCGCGGCCCGAAGTCGGGAGGTGGTGGTCGTGGCCGCCACCCCATCGTCGGCCGCCGTGGCCGCCAGCCCATCGTTGACTGCCGGGGTCATCACCCGCTCCGCCACCGCCGCTCGAAGGCGGGAGGCGAAGGTGGATGCCCGCATGTGAGTCAGCGACCTTGCGCGCTACATCGAGTTCCTGCGGGAGGAGGAGGAGCGACTCGTCGAACACGCAAAGAGCCTTACCGCCGCCATGACCGCGGCACACGCCGCCTCAGAGGCGAGGAATCAGGAGATCTACGCGGAGAACCACCGCTTCGAGAGGGGTCGTCTGGAGCGGAACAGGGCGTTCGAGGTGAGCCTCGCTGAAGCTGCAACAGCGGCAGGCATCGTATTGCGGTTGCCCAGCTCATCGG
Organism: Triticum aestivum; assembly: GCF_018294505.1. Lineage (NCBI taxonomy): Eukaryota > Viridiplantae > Streptophyta > Magnoliopsida > Poales > Poaceae > Triticum > Triticum aestivum. Next base: position 22,515,585 of record NC_057796.1, read on the forward strand.
TAGGCTCCTCCTCCTCCACCTCTTATTGTGCGCGCTCGGCAGAGGAGAGGCAGCCGAAAGTAGTACAAAGCCCCTCCGTAGTAGTAGTAGTATTTAGGGGCTATTTTGTTCAGTTCATCTGACTATAGACGTGGTGGAACTGTACAACGTACTTAAAATTAGCTAGTATATATAGTTGAACTAGCTATGTCAGTACGTGGTTGGCAACAATTGGGGAAAAGTTTGGTCGGTTCAGCTGTCGAGTTGAACTGTTTGTATAAATTAAGAACGACTGCTTAATCTATGAATGAAATCTATGCTTAATTACTGAATTTTAGTTGCAAAAATTAGATACTGCTAGTGATTTTTAGCTTCATATTTTGACAAATCGCAGTGTTACAAGGTTGACAAATGGCAATGTTACTAGATCAACCAATGTTAATCTTTCCAGTTTGACAAATGGCAATATACCCAATATGACTGATGCAAATCGCACCAAATTGTTTGTAAGTGGTTGCACACGGGTCATCCAAAAGAACCGTTTTTGTTGAAGAGATGCACAAATCCTGCTCTCACTTTGCATCATGTCGTCCCGGGGTCGACGGGCGGGGCGCGGGAGGACAACAGTAGGTGGCGCTGAGAGGTAGCGTTCGATGGCGGCGTCACATGCCGCTGAGGGGGGCACGCGCACGGAGAGGAAGGCGGGCGGCCATGGAAGTCCAAGGGCTCGCTTCCCAGTGAGCCTGCGCAGCGTACAGCTCGCACGCTTCCCGGTGAGCCTGCGAATTCGAGGATAGCTTGCACGCCTCTCGGCCAGCCTGCGCACCAGACTGCACTCGCACGCCTCCCGTTCTGTGAAGGTCAAGCAGCTGTCCGCACGGCACCTCCTACAGCCATTAAAACCAAGACACGTGGCATCCCATGAATGGTTAACAGAATGCACACGGTTTGAATTATACAAACGTTTGAGATATTAAAGTGGCAACTATTTTTTCAAAATGCCTTTGTTGGCCGTCATTATTCGAGTGCGCCTTCTCTCAAAATGGACACGAAAAATACCACAGCATGTCGGGTGCCATTCCATGATTGCATGCCAAGTTTCATGAATTTCAGACAAGTTTTGGATTTACTAGAATTTAAAATAAAGTATCTCAACGTTTTGCCGACAATCAACGGTGCCCTGGTGTTTGAAATTCATTCCCATTTCTAACATGGGACCTAAGCATGCACCCAAGGACACATATTTGATTTTTCAACCAATTTTTTTATATGCACTCGAGCATGTGCATGTAGTTCAAATTTGAATTATGCACATAAATGCATTGAAAACTCAGTTAATGCATAAAAATGCCCAAACGAACCCCGAAAAATCACAAAAATTGACACAACACTCCTGTTGTTCTATGTTGACACGAGAATTTTTTTGAAAGCAATAAGACGCAATGGATATCGTTTCGTCCCCAAAGGTGGGATGTTCCCTACCGAAACCATCATGCTTGTTGTGAGAAGCTCTGGTCTGTGAGAAGCATATACCCAAACCTGCCCCAAATGGGACAAAAATTTTACCACGGCATGTTGATGCCGCTCCATGATAGGATGCCAAGTTTCATGAATTTCAGACAAGTTTTGGATTTACTAGAATTTAAAAACTAGGTATCTCAATGTTTGCGGCCGAGTGACGGTGGCAGGGTGTTTGACATTCAGTCCCATTTCTTGCATGGGACCTAAGCAGGCAACCAAGCAAACAGATTTGAATTTTCAACAAATTTATATGCATTAGAGCATATGCATGTAGTTCAAATTTGAATTCTGCACATGAATGCATAGAAAACTCAGTTAATGTATAAAAATGTCCAAGCGAACCTCGAAAAATCCCAAAAATTGACACAACACTTCTGTTGTTCTATATTGACACTAGGAAAAATTTGAAATCGAGAAGAGGCAACATATATCGTTTCATCTAGAAAGGTGAAACGTTCCCTACCGAAACCATCACACTTGTTGTGAGAAGCTCTGGTTTATGAGAAGCTTATACCCAAACCTGCCCCAAATGGGACAAATTTTTTACCATGGCATGTTGATGCCGCTCCATGATAGCATGCCAAGTTTCATGAATTTCGGACGGATTTTGAATTTACTAGAATTCCAAAAGCAAGTACGTCGGCGTTTGCCGGAGAGACACGATGCCGTGGTGTTCGGATTTCATCCCCATTTCTTGCATGTGACATAAGCATAAACCCATGGACACATATATGATTTTACAACCCATGTTGGTGCACCGGAGCATGTGCATGTAGTTTAATTTTTAATTCTGCACCTGAAATGGCTAGAAACCAATTTAATGTATAGAATGTTCAAACAAACCCTGAATAATTCCAATTGTTTTACGACACACATATAGTTGCATGTTCACTCCAGATAAAAGGTCTAGCAATTCAAACACCGTCCATTGCCGCTGTGACCCCATTATGTAATTCAAATCAAGATGAAAAATAAAGTAGATCGCAAATAGTTTATTATCACCAACCGTGTGAGATGCAACACAAAATATCCTGGAGCACCGTCGGTGTATAGTACGCCTATGGAAATTCGAACCAAAATTTTTGATGTTCAAACTCATCACACACGGGTTAAGCTATCTGAATCGTTTGTGATGTTCACATATCGTACACAGTTCTGAATAAGGGACCGTGTCTGATGACACTTTGCGCGCCAGTTTTTCGCTGAAGTGATTCCAAATTTTCGGCTTCCGCGGAAATATCTACCTCCCCGCCCCCTCCTCCTTACCAAAAGCCACGTTTCCCTTGTTTTCGCCTTCCTTTCTAAGTTGAAACCTTCACTCCTTGCTTGCAGCGCCGCCTCCTCGTCGGCAACCCTCCTTCACGCTGCTCGGCCACGTCTATCCAGGCAGGTAATCCACACCCGACCCCCATCCTCCTCCTCCTTCCACATTCCACATGCCCCGACTGCCGGCGCGAGCGCGACACCTTCCACCCAAATCACCGACCCCTCCACCAAATAAGCACCGCCCTAAGCCATGGTGCACATAGTATAGCCAGGATCTCAAGGAGCATTTGGCAGCGGAGAAGCAAATTTGCTGGCTACGACGGTTAAGCATGCTCGGTTTACCCGCTGCGTGTGCTACTCCTACCTTTCCTTCCCAAATTCTAGTGAATTGTGCTATCTAATTTTACCATGCAATCTATTCCTCTAGTGTATATGTTCTATATGTCGTGCAGTGTGTTGCTCACTTATTAACTGTTTTGTTCATTAGTTGTCGTCTTCAGTTAACTGTTTGGCTTAATTCTGCAAATCTGATGTTCAATTCTTCATGCTGCAATTTTGTATTGTCTTCAATGTGAGAAATAAATCGAATTTATCTTTACAAAATACATGAGAAACGAATACAATTGCTATATTTCCAAGTTGTCAAGCATGCTTGGTTTGGTTATACATTGTGCAATGTGGTGCTCAGTTAACGTTTGGTTCATTTGTGTTGTGGTGTTTAGTTAACTGTTTGGTTCAATTCTGCAATGCGATGTTTAATAGTTGTGGGTGCATTCTGTTATTGTATACCATGTGACGAATAAATTGAATTTGGCTGTAGTAAATACATGAGAAACAAATACAATTGCTACAATTGGCTGTAGTTAACTGTTTGGTTAACAATCTGATCTTCTATTAGGGGTACGTTATATTCTGCAATGTGGTGCTCAGTTAATGTTTGTTTCATTTGTTGTGGTGTTTAGTTAACTGTTTGGTTCAATTCTGCAATGCGATGTCCAATTGTCGTGGGTAGAATTTTGTATTGTTGTGCATGTGAGGAATAAATCGAATTTGGCTGCACATAATACATGAGAAACATATACAAGTGCTATATTTCCTAGTTCTTAATCATGCTTGGTTTGGATAAATGGGTTTTCCATGTGGCTTGAATTAATCTGATGAATCTGCAATGTGCTTATTTTTTATCAACATATTTTACTGATAGCATGCAAACCATTACTTAACCTGATGACTAACTACCTTATATGTGTTGCAGGGAGGTTTACAATCGAGGTTAGCACGTGCATGGTCCGTTGTCTAATAGCACATTATTGTGCAATTGTAGGAACCATTCTAATATTTAGGTTTTTAACAATTTGGTCTTCCACATGTAGGTCCTGCTGTCAGAGGTTTTGACCCACTGTTCGACCCTTTTTGCATATGGGGAAATGAGTTGTCCACGAATATCAATCAAATCAAGAAACTCAGAAAGATTTTTAAGATAAAGAAATTAGCGACAAAAAACAACAAGATCTTTGTCTGCACAATGAAGAAGACATCAGTTCACTACAAGATGATACTAACTATTATACCTTGCTTTTTTTATTCCTTTGCCCCATTTCCAATATAGAGAAGATATTTATGCACATCCTTGTTTTCAGGCCTTTCCAAAGCAGTTCACTGATGATTACCTCTCAAACCACCTCTATGGTCAGGAGGCGAGGAAGGTTTTCATACAACACCCACGGTTCAATATTGAAGTGTTCCTGAAGAGGACGAAGGACGGACAGTCAATCATCCACAGGCACTGGCCTAAAGTTGCAAAGACCTTCAGCATGAATGAAGGCTCAATATTCGCCTTCCGCTTCAGTAGTTTTCCAGATGAGATGCATCTGTCTATATTCCATCTATGATGCTAATTTCGAAAGGTTCTACATGTTGCATGTGGAACTTGGTGCTGGTGCAGTTGTGTAACGGGGTAGTTGAGTGCTGAAGCTATATCATGTTGTACTCTGATGTATTTCAATTATGAAATTCTGCTTCCTTAATATGGAAATGAAATATATTATGTGCTTAATATGAATGTCAATTAGATTAATAAATGGATTATTAATAA